>NC_045546.1:13338739-13638739 GCF_009769535.1 Thamnophis elegans | reverse complement strand
AGTGATGGCTAATGGTCAGAGACTCTGATTTACATTAGTTAAGCTGATATCATACACCTTCGACTTTATCAGATGTACTACTACTAATAAAAAAATATATATGCCTAGTTTGTACGTTCTTTCAAGATGCCCCAGGAATTCAGCCTTCCAGGTTTCTTGCTTGCCTGTAAATGTTTAGACATGTATTTGTGTGTTCTGAGTAGTAATTATTTAATTTATCTCCAATTTTTGCCTATCATCCCATCAACATGCACTGATGTTTTGGTAACTTGTTGTATTAGTTTTTATCTTCCAGAGCATGAATTATTGATTTGCGTATTCTATTTCGCCTTCTAGCGCAGAACCGCTGACTGTCATATTGATGCAAATGTCTAATAAAGTCAGGGAAATATAATGTTTCTTTATGTGGCTTTAAAAGTGACAACAAAAGGCTTTACCATTTCCAGTGGCATAAACCGGTGTTGTTAGTGCATAATAAATTCAAATATGTGATCTGAAAGCTTTTCAGCCCAGAAACCATCTTCCAAAGCACCTTAGAGATTAACAACCAAACATGGTGGGCTAGGAGGCGGGATAGCTGCCATCTCTTTTGATATCTCATCTCAGTAAATGTGTCTTAGGAAGTATTTCATAATTCTTTACCTTTGAAAGTTACCCAGAATTTGCAACAAGGCAAAATGCGAGAGCTACTTTTGGTTGCCAATTGGAAATTTAGGAATTAGCTGCCGATTGCTTAGTGGGGAAAGTATGCTGGATATTTAAGGAATTGACTCCTCCTTGATGATCCTACCAAAGTAATAAAAACTGGAGGAAAATGTCTTGGTTTTCACTTCTTGCCAGATTCTGCAATATTTGAGAATTTCATTTGGTTCTCAAGTTTTTCAGGATTTAGAAGGTACAGGGGTGGGATTCAGCTGGTTCAGACTGGTTCGGGCAAACCGATAGCACCGACAATCAGCTGAGAGCAAACTGGTTCTGACAATCAGGTTGGCCCGCCTGATTGTCAGAACTTTACTTACCCATATCCTCTCAGCTGATTAGTGTGGCAGAGGGGAATTCCCTTGCCTCTGCTGTGTTGCATCCCAAAGGTAAAGTGGAAGGTAGGTTTTGGTAAAACTGTGCACGCATGCACAGTGCAAGTCAGGTGCGGATGTGCACAAAGCATGTGTCCACGCATGAAACACACTATCACTGAAATGGGTATTAAACCAGCAGAATCCCACCAGTGAAGATACATCATTTTGAGGATGGGGGGGATATTTTAACCACATCTGGGAAAGTTGGCATGATCCAGCTCTCTTCTATTGAACAGTATCATCTGCTTCTTAGCAATAATATATCAGTGTCTATTCTTTGCCACAAAGAAGAGTGGGGTCAACCAAGAAGACATGTCTTCTCTATACTGTACCTGCCCCAGATGTGGGTTCCTACCGGTTCGGCCGGATAGGTAGTAACTCACTGGGCCATGCCCCCGAACTGGTTTTATCAGTGGCACCATAGGTGCCACCATCTTGTTTTTTGCTTCTGTGCATGCACAGAAACTTTTGTTACCTACTGCACATGTAGCGTGCATTAAGCGTGGGTGAGTGCGAAGCGCATCCCTGAGCAAACCAGAAGTAGAAGAAGCTGGGGCCCACCCCTGACCTGCCTCCTAGATCAGTCTCTCCCCTGAGATTCATGGCTATGACCCTCTAGAAGACTATTAGGGGCTATTTTTCTTCCCAGTCATGTTAGCTAGCAATAGCACTTAGACTTATATACCACTTGTGCTTTAAAGTGGCCAGCTCAACATAACTCATGTCGTGGGTGCCGTGGTGGCCTGAGCACTATGCCAGTGAAAATGGTCTCCCGAACTCCGCTTTCGCCTGCGACAGCCTCCTGCAACCCTCTGCCAGCAAAAACAGAGCTCGGGAAGGCCGCCCACGGCCCTCACAAGCTCCATTTTTGCTGGCAGAGGCACTGTGGGCCAGTCCTTTACTATTTCCATGCTGGCCCCATGGGCCAGATCTAAGCACCCTGTGGGCCGGATCCATCCCCCAAGCCTTGAGTTTGACACTGCTTCTCTAGAAGTTGTGAATGATGCAACATTGGAAGTTTTTAAGAAGAGATTAAACAACGGGAATCTTTTGGTGGGAGTGGGCGGCATACAAATACCAATAAACTGGAAACTGGAAACTGGTATTTTCCTTCAGTAACAACTCTGTGTGTGTGTGTGTGTGTGTGTGTGTGTGTGTGTGTACTGAATCTGGCTAAGGATAAAACCATTCTGAATTTTTCAATTGTTACGTGGGTAAGATATCTAACTGGTTGAAGAGTGTGTGCAAAATTGCTCTAGAATTGGGTGGGATGGGAAAATCTGCTTGCAGGTCTAAATCAATGTTCCACTATTTGAGATCAATTAGTGCACATTTATTGCTCTTCATAGTGAATGTTGGCCATGAAAAGCCAGCACTTTGGATGCAGTTTGGCACGAATTGCTTGGCACCAGGTAGACAATCTTAAATTTAAAGTTTGAGATATGAATGTTCAAGATGCTGAAGTAGTGAAGAATAATACCAGGTATATATTTTCTTGGGAGCTATCAAGAAGAAGAAATATTAATTTTAATTTCAATGTATGTTCCATATAACTGTCAAAAGCGACTTTGCTAAAATATCTTAAAGAGAGTAAAGCGGAAGACTTATTTTTTTTAAAAAAAAAATCTGGCAATATTCAGTAAAGGAGAATAAATTTCAGTGCAGCTCTTAATGTTACACATCTATCACATATCGAGTGAAATAAGAGATTCAGAAAATAATATTTTTTTTCAAATATTTATGGCATAACTATAAACATGGCAACATTGATAATTTATGTAGAAATAAAAACCTAAATATTAAAATTATGTCTGTAACGGTTCCAGTTTAAAGTCTGGCATCTTAACTACTATACCAAATTAGCTCTTTGGCTGTTCCATATCTATCTATATATATATAAAAGCCAAGTACCACTCACTCATCACGAAATCTCCAGAACCGTAAAACCTACAAACTTGAAATTTGGCACGTATGTTCCTCTTGGCTTCTAGGTGCTCACTAAGAAAGGATTTTTTGAAATGACCATCAGATCATTAGTTTTTCTTATATAGTAATTAACACGCTCTAATTCTAAGGAGTTCTATTCCCCTGATGCTTAGGAGCTAGATATTCTACTCCCCCTCCCCACATGAAAAGAACTCTGTTCCAACTGCCAGTTGCCTCACATTCGGTTACCTCAGTTCAAACTGGCAAACGTTCCACTCCTTCAATCAGGAGCAGTCTGGGGCTCCTTAAAGTACTAAATATCGGTACCTCACCAAAATATTTATGCTTTCCACCTATGGAATTGCTTCCGGACTCAAGGAGGTGGGAGCGATATTCTCTTATGTGTTTCCATCACTGACCACCACTGAGCCAACGGATTGTGAACCAAATTTCTCTTGTACAGCCCAATCACATGGTTTTGTAGCTAGTAAATTATATATTATTCAGCTAGTAAACTATATATTACTGTTTGAATCATTTCTATGCTCTGTGTTTGTGTGTCTATGCGTGTACATACAACTGGTCCAGCATGGAACAAAGTTATCATTTTATTTAACAAAGCTAAGTAGGTTAGTCTGAGGGATGTTAAGTGAATGGTGTTCTCCCCAGCTAAAGAAGCGTTTGTACTTGGTTATTTTTGTAGCTCCCTTTTTATGCTTTCATTATTTATTTATCTGCTCTTTTGATTTATAACTTGCCTTTTCTCTACCTGCTCACATAATCTTATAAAGGTGGTCCACAACTTATGATCCCAATTAAGTCCAACATTTCTGTGGGCAAGCACGTTAAGTGAGTTTGACCACATTCTGTGACCTGTCTTGCCACAGTTGTTAAGAGAATTGCTGCAGTTGTTAAGTTAGTAACATAGTTAATGAATTCCTGAAGGTTTTACTCAGTTGAAGGTTGCAAAAAAAAATCACGCTACTCCGGGATTCTGCAGCCATCATAAATATGAGCCAGTTCCCAAGCTGCAACAGTCATAAGTATGAAAAACAGTCATGTCACTTTTTTCAGTGCTGTTGTCACTAAACAAATGGTTGTAGGTTGAGGATTATCCATATGACTATCTCCTTTCATTTCATGCTCCCTGGAAGTCCAGTGAAGTCCAACTGGATTGAAATTGTTTATTTCACTCAGGGAGTTTCCATGGCTCTGTGTATATGTGTCAGTGGTGGGTTCCTACGGGTTCGGCTGAACCGGTAGTGCTTTGGCGGCCTGGGTTGCTGGACCCGGAAGCAACCCAGGCCTACCACCCTGAATCAGTTCTCGGGGGGGGGGGTGCCGTAGGCACTTTTCGGTTCTGCTCATGCACAGAACAATTTTTATCGTATTGCACATGCACGCATAGCGTGCCCACAAGTGAACTGGCAGTAGTGGCTGCCGGAACCCACCCCTGGTGGATGTGTATCAGCCAGTGGTGGGTTCCGGGTCCCGTTGCAACCCGTACGGTGCTATAGGACCCGGCGTCCCCCACATGCACGCACACAGTACCATACTTCTGTGATGCCTCTGCGATGCTCTAGCTGCTCAGCGGAGTATCACGCAGGCACCGTACACTCTGCGCAGAAGCGCCGAAGAGCTCAAATACAGGTAAGGAGCTTGGGCGGGCTGGTGGACCTTCCAGAGCACCGTACTGGAACATTACCCGGTGCTCCCGGCAGGCACCGCTACACCCGCACTGGGATGTACCACCTGCGACCCACCACTGGTATTGGGGGGGGGGAATAGATGTTGGAATTCATTCCGGGTGTTTGCGTGCAGGGCAGTTTCTGCTGTCTGAAACACACATACACAGGGATGCAAAAACATCGCATCAGAAACATCTTTCTGGCCTAACGGTCATAACTCACTATGCAGCCTCGTGTAACAAGAACTATGTGAGCCAGCTACTCCCACACATGCCCTTTCTCCCCCCTATGCTGTGCTATAACTTTCTATTCCCTCTCTCCCCCTCCCAATGCCATGCAGCTTGTAATCTTCTGTTCCCCCTTTGCCCACCCTTTGCCATGATGTGATTTTCTATTGGTTTATTTGTAGAATGCTGTGAACTTTTCATTAGTTTACTTGTGCCATGTGTGATTATATATGCCTTTTGATACGCTCCTTTTTGATGACGCTGTAACTAACTTTTTCTAATAAAAGAGCCCTTCGATGATCATTCGAAGCTTTTGCTCATCCCGAGGAATTTCGTCTGGTGTTTTCTTTTTGATTAGGCAAGGACACATGAGCAGCCCACCAGTGTGGCGACAACGCCGCAAATAGAACCTGTGTCTTTTGGGGTGCCTGTCCAGTATCTTAACCACTATACCATAATGCTTCTTTTAATCTTGATAAAGCTTGTGAATACTTTGTAAGTAAAATCAAGGCGTCAAGTTTTAACTAACCAAGTAGCAGTCATTATGTTTTAGATTAAATTCACAGGGGATTTTCAGCTCTTTGAGATGCTTAGAAAGCAGATTTTTTTTCATTTGCTTTCATTTAGCAATGAAAGTTAAAAAGGTGAGAAGAACCACTCTGTATATGAAAACAGCTACTACTCATTTTTAATTATATATTCTAAAATCAGAGGGAAGGTAGATGGTGAAAAATATGACTATGGAAGAAAGAAAAGTTGTCATTGATTTCTTGGAAAAAAGAGTAAGTTGGTTAAGCTAAATAAGGGTTTTTCCAATGGAAAATATTTATAACGGCTTTTCAGATTTATTGTTACCGATTATTGTAATAGAATGCAATAAAGTTTAATAGGTTTCTAGAAATTAAGCATAAGTTTGCATTTATTGTTTTCTCCCAAAATAGTAAAGGCTTTATTCTTCTTTTATTTGGCAGAGTCTGTGTCTCTACTTAATGCAGATTATAAAAAAAAACCTTAACCTGTTTGTTAATGTCCCTTCAATAATGTTGCTGATCCTTTTGTTATTTCCTGAACTTCTCTCTCTCTCGCTCTCTCTCTCTCTCTCTCTCTCTCTCTCTCTCCCTCCCTCCCTCCCTCCCTCTCCCCCTCTAGTTTCAGCCAGCTGGACTGTTGTGTGCAAATATTTAAGGTCTCAGATCATCTCTGAGAATGAAATAATCAGATTTACTCTTCCAGAAACCATGTACTCAGATAAACCACTCCTCTGCTAGTAATAGAATCCCTTACACCGCCAGGCTCAAAATTTGGGGCTTTTGACAATCTGGAACTGTGCCACCTGTGGTCGGACCTAAGCACAATACACAACATTGTCTGCTAAAACGTCCTACTTGTTATTGAGTACTTCAGCTTCAAACTCAATAATACACAGGCAAACAACAAATACAAACTCAAGGTAAACTGCTCCCAACTCGACTGCAGAAAATACGACTTCAGCAACAGAGTGGTCAATGCCTGGAATTCTCAACCTGATTCCATTGTTGCAGCCTCAAACCCCCACAGCTTCAACCTTAAGTGTCTACCGTTGATCTCACCCCATTCCTAAGAAGTCCGTAAAGGGGGTGTTCATAAGCCCACCGGTGTGCCTTCCATCCCTGTCCTACTGTCCCCATTTATTTGTTTTCATTTCTTTCATTCATGTCCATGTTCATACTTATACCTGCTATCCTGTACATGCTTGACAAACTAATATATAACATAAATAAATAGATTGGGCTACGGTTATTTGAGTTCTATGAGATGCTGTTCAACTGCAAACATAAATGAGGGGGGTGTGTGTGTGCATTTTGCATAAACACATATAAATATGCATTTGACCGTAAACTGCAATTGAATATTTGTGCCAATAGATGGTCTATTTACTTGAAGCTTTTTAAAAGACACATCTGTGTTGAAACAGGGAGAAATCCACAATTTTTATTTTTATGCGGATAGAAGCAATAAATGGGAAGAAATCCATTTTAGATGGAATACATGCAAATCCAAGGCAGTCTGGCCTTTCTATAATCTTATCCAGGTCTGATAAAACAAGTCCATCAATCCACGGCTTGACTTTTTAGGTGGGGAAGAGGAATGCCTGAACCACAGCTAAGAGAAAATAATAATAACATTGGAAAGAATATTAGAACATGCTGATTTCATTGAATAAAGATTAAGCATTTGGAATTATTTTGCAGAATGTGACATACTTGACCCAGTTCACGTTTTCAGAAGCAAAGCGATATTTGGATATCCTTGACCTCTGATATCCTCAGATGAGATTTGGTTTCATGGAAGGTTTGAATTGCCAAGAAATTGAATGTCTGTTTTCTCAGTAGATTTGAGACTGGTCTTCTTTGAGTAAACTGAACCATGCAAAAAATGAAGCTGTCTTTATCAGTGTGCAGTGAATATGGAGATTCTCAGTCATCCAGGTCATGGTTGTCCCAAAGGTGCTTTTTCAAGAGTCAATTGGACTTTCTGTTTTTTCTTTGAAGACGTTTTGCTTCTCATCCAAGAAGCTTCTTTTGAAGAGAGCTAAAGAAGCTTCTTAGAATGAGAGGCAAAATGTCTTCAGAGAAAAATCAGAAAGTCCAGTTGCCGCTTAGAAAAACACCTTTGGTACATCATTGTGCAGTGTTTCATAGGCATTGAGACTGAAGACCCAAATATGCATCAGCTCATGTGTAGCACAATGGTAAATTTGTACTTTTGGGTTTTATTGAGTCTGTCATCTACACCTCTATAACTGTCTGGTTTGGCTCTGCAACCCAACAAGACTGACACAGACTTCAATGGATAATCAGAACTGCAGAAAAAAACAATTGATGCCAACCTGCCTTCCCTTGAGGACCTGTATACTGCACGAGTCAAAAAGAGGGCTGTGAATATATCTACAGATCCTTCACATCCTGCACATAAATTGTTTAAACTTCTACCCTCAAAATGATGCTATAGATCACTGCACACCAAGACAACTAGACACAAGAACAGTTTTTCCCCCGAATGCCATCACTCTGCTAAACAACTAATCCCCACAACACTGTCAAATTATCTGCTAAGACTGTATTACTATTAATCTTCTCTTCCTTCCTAGTACCTAGCAATAGCAGTTAGACTTATATACCGCTTCATAGGGCTTTCATCCCTCTCTAAGCGGTTTACAGAGTCAGCATATCGCCCCCACAGTCTGGGTCCTCATTTCACCCACCTCGGAAGGATGGAAGGCTGAGTCAACCTTGAGCCGGTGAGATTAGAACCGCTGAAGTGCAGATAACAGTCAGCTGAAGTGGCCTGCAGTACTGCACCCTAACCACTGCGCCACCTATCTCCTCCTACTTATGACTATAACCTTGTTGCTTGTATCTCTGTGATTTATATTGTTTTATTTATTTCCTAGTATGATTTGATTGCTTATTAGTAACCTATGACTATCACTAAGTGTTGTATCTTTTTAGTCTTGATGAATGTATTTTATTCTCCTTATGTACACTGAGAACATATGCACCAAAGACAAATTCCTTGTGTGTCCAATCACACTTGGCCAATAAAGAATTCTATTCTATTCTATTCTCCTATTCTATTCTATTCTATTCTATTCTATTCTATTCTGTTCTGTTCTGTTCTGTTCTATTCATTTTCTCCATTCCACTTCCACACTGTTGAAAATGCACATTTCCCCCCACCCCAAAAAAAGGTTGGGTTTTTTTTGCTGATTTCTCTTGATACAGATAGACCTCGACTTACAAGCATTCAGAGTTACAACTGGGAATACTTACAACCCAGTCCAAAAGTTCCAACAGCTGCCCTTCCTATGGTCACATGACCATATTGTGGATACTTGGCAACCAGCCCATATTTATAGCCATCTGCAGTGTTCTGCAGTGACGTAACAGTGCTTTATGCCATGTTGGTAAAAAACAACAACAAACAACAACAACAGCTTTCTGGTTTTTTGCAAAACTGGCCCATTAGAAACAATTAGTTCATTTAATGAATACAATAAATACAATCAGTAAAACCTGATTGGTCACATGGGCGCCTTGCTTTATGACCATCATAACTTACAGGATACTCCATTACAGTTGTAAGTCAAAGACTACTTACAACTCCTAAAAGCATTCTGAGTAACTTTTCAATTGTTATATTTTTATTCTTATTTTTACAGTTTATATCAGCATTCACCCTCCTACTATACGCATTATATATGCCTTTTAATTGAATACTTATAGTGCAAATTAAGAAACGGCAAAAAAAAGCTAAGCAATATATTTGTGATTCAGGTAAATCTACAATAAAATGCAAATCAAAATTCATTTCTGAAAAGTGAACACAGTCTTCTTCCCTACATCCAACGTTTTGTTTGCAACTTCTGAAGATCTGAAATGTATCCCATCCATCCATCCATCCATCCATCCATCCCTCCATTATGCCACTTCATTTCTTAGAACTCTGAATGTGTTACAGTTAATAACATAATAGATTTAGGAGATGGGAACTTAGCAAAGCCAGTTTAATATCAGTTTCTTTTATTCTGAGTCATCATTGTTAGTTCTTTCATGACATATTGATGTTGGTTTTTTTTTTTTTTTGCAATTATTTATATTGTTCTAATTTTAAATTCTTAGTCATTTTGGCCAAAGGCGCATCTACATAAATTGAAATATACACAGGTAGTACATAAATCTATGATCCAATGGAACTAGATCAAACAAAGTCTTATTTTTTTCTCCTTTGTTACTTTGGATCTTCCTTCTGACAGAATTTTCATACAGAAAGTAGATATTGGATCAAGAAGAATTATAAATGTATATTCATTTTTTTGAAATCCTTTTTGGTGACTGACTGTACACTTTGAGAAGGAGGCAATTAGGGCATTTTGGCAGAATTTAGAGCAAGCTACTATCTCACAATCTCCCAATATGTGGAAAATATTTTAGCAGTGGACCTGATGAATATGGATGGGCGTACAATATATTTGAATTAAGACTATCACTACAATCATGCTAAACTAAAAAAAAAGGGCATGTGAAATCTCTCCAGTTTGTCCCACTCAACACCATCACACATTATGACCTAGGGCAGGGCTGTCAAACTCGCAGGCCGTGGGCCAGATGCGTCATGCGCTCACCACGCCCATGCCAGGTTTAGTGAAGAGGTAAAAGTCGCAAGACATCATGTGACACCACCATGACGACGTGAGTTTGACACCCCTGACATAGGGAAATCCATCAGTGACCTTAACAAACTTCTGAACGTGTATCATAGCTAAGAAACCACAGAATATTTGATTAAAAAAAAACAGAATTGCAACATTCAATAGAAATTATGCATATTAAGGAATCTCCTGCCTTGAATCCTGCTGTGTATGTTTTTAATGACATTTAAGGTAAACAACTTGGATATGCCACTTCAGATGATCTGATATCTCTACATAAAGATTCTCTCAAGTCAACTCCTAAAAGCTCGAGATATATCCATATGATTATCTTGGCAGAAATAGGTTCATGAGTGGACGAGAACCTCTTCTGGGATATTTCTATAATTTTCCAATCTAGCTTTTAACTTTGGGGTTGTCAAAAATCAAACCAAAAAACCTAATTCTAACCATGCATAGATTAGCCAAGGTTAGTGCAGGAGGGGACCAGGCTGACCCCAAGGGTAGAGCCAAATGCATCATACGTTTGGAATCTCTATGCTCCCATAATAGACCAAAGTCCAACCTAGCTTTGAAATCCTTTATTTCTTATCTGGTGCCTATTTCCCTTGACCATTTCTAGATACTTGTGTATAGGTAGCATGAAATAGTAGACTAGATGTAAAAAATATCTTGAGACTCTGGAAAGAGGGCAGAGAAGAGCAACAAAGATGATTAGGGGGCAGGAACTGGGTATGTCTAGTTTAATGAAAAGAAGGACTAGGGATGGCATGATAGCAGTGTTCCAATATCTCAGGGGTTGCCACAAAGAAGAAGGAGTCAAACTATTCTCCAAGGCACTCGAGGGTAGGACAAGAAGCAATGGGTGGAAACTAATTAAGGAGAGAAGCAACTTAGAACTAAGGAAAAATTTCCTGACAGTTAGAACAATTAATCAGTTTTTACAATTTGCCTCCAGAACTTGTGAATGTTCCAACACTGGAAGTTCTTAAGAAGATATTTCAACATCTACATGAAACCGCTGGGTGAGATCATTCGACGGCACGGGATAAAATACCACCAGTATGCGGACGATACCCAGTTGTATTTGTCCGCCCCGTGCCAACTCAACGAAGCGATGGATGTAATGAGCCAGGGTCTTGAGGCTGTTAAAGACTGGATGGGGTCAACAAGCTTGTACTCAATCCAGAAAAGACCGAGTGGCTGCTGTGTTTCCCTCCCGCGAATTGGCCAAGTGTTCCATCTCTCAGGCTGGGGGGTCAAATTCTACCCCCCTCAGACAGGGTTCGCAACTTGGGAGTCCTCCTGGATCCACAGCTGACTCTCGAACATCATTTGCCAGCTGTGACCAGGGGGGGCATTTGCCCAGGTTCGCCTGGTGCACCAGTTGCATCCCTACCTGAACCGGGAGGCCCTCACAACAGTCACTCGTGCCCTTGTGACCTCTAGGCTGGAATACTGCAATGTGCTCTACATGGGGCTGCCCTTGAAGAGCATTCGGCGACTTCAGCTAGTCCAGAATGCAGCCGCGCGAGCGATTGTGGGTGCACCTCGTTTCACCCACGTAACACCTATCCTCCGCGAGCTGCACTGGCTGCCTGTTGATCTCCGGGTGCGATTCAAGGTGCTACTTATCACCTATAAAGCCCTTCATGGTACTGGACCTGGGTACTTGAGAGACCGCCTACTGCCAATTACCTCCACTAGACCGATACGATCGCATAGATTAGGCCTCCTCAGAATTCCATCATCCAGCCAGTGTAGACTGGCAACTACCCGGAGGAGAGCCTTCTCGGTGGCTGCTCCGACCCTCTGGAACGAACTCCCCGTGGAGATTCGGACCCTCACCACCCTCCAGTCCTTCCGCGCCGCCCTAAAGATCTGGCTGTCCCGGCTGGCCTGGGGTTAAGATTCTGACCCCACTCGAATTGTATGACTGTTGTGTTTCTTTTAATATGTTGTATTGTCCTTATGTTGGAAATTGTTTGTCCCCCCCCCCTTTTTGAACTGTGAGCCACCCTGAGTCCCCCCAGGGAAAAGGCGGCATACAAATAAAGGGAAAATGAAATGAAAAATGGATAACCACTTATCTGAAGTGGGGTAGATTTCCTGCCTAAGCAGGGGGTTGGACTAGAAGACCTCCAAGGTCCCTTCCCACTCTGTTATTATATTCTATTTTATTGACCTTGCTTGTTATAGATACTTATGTATAGGTAGCATGAAGTAACTTGTAGTATTTGTGAATTCTATCCCAGCTCCTGACTTCTTGCACCGACAGTTAATAAGATTCTGCCATCTCTAGGCAACCACTGTTTTGATTTAACTTGCATAACTTGCATCATCATGCATTTAACCCCTATAGCAGTTTAACAATCCTGTGCATCTCCATGATTTTGACTTTTTCATTCACCCTAAGGTCCTCCCCAATTTGTCTCTAGGTCTTGCTTTGCTGGACTCAATTTATAATCCACTCTGAATGCCACATAAAATGATTCTGTGAACTTACAGAATATTCACATTTCTATTGACTGGTTGACATTAGACATGCCACCTTCCTGAGTGCAACGTCTTCCCTTTGTCCAAAATTGAGCATCCCATTAGTAAGAGGTTAGTAAACTTCTCCATAGAAGTTGCTTTTCCTATAACAATTATTGCAATCTAAATCATTGTATAGCTGAAGGTTAATCCCCTGGTATTAATTTAGTTGCAGCCCAGGCAGACACATTGCTGGGTATTTTTACACCCTTTAGCATATTCTAAAGTTTAATACTGTGGCCCAACTATGATATTTCAAACCAGTGTGGGCTTGCTATAAATTCAGCTTAGCTAAACATGCTTTAAAGTATTAAAGGTAAAGGTTCACCTCATACATATGTGTTAGTTGTTCCAACTCTAGGGGCAGTGCTCAGCTCCGTTTCAAAGCCGAGAGCCAGGGCTGTCCGAAGATGTCTCTGTGATCATGTGGCCGACATGACTAAATGCCGAAGGCGGACGGCGCGCTGTTACCTTCCCACCAAAGGTGGTCCCTATTTTTCTAGTGCATTTTTACATGCTTTCGAAATGCTAGTTGTGGCAGAAGCTGGGACAAGTAACAGGAGCTCACTCCATTATGCTGCTCTTGGGATTGAACCACCGAACTGCCGACCTTTCTGATCGATAAACTCAGCGTCTTAGCCACTGAGCCCACATCCATATTAATTAAAGTATTAGACAGCAGCAAATTTCACTTTACAATATCTCAGTAATACATAAGTAAAACGCATTAAAAAACATAAAATAAAAACTTACTCTTTAATGTGAAAACTTTTTTTTTCTTTTTCCCTGTCTCTTTATGCACAAAGGTCCCAATGGGTCTGTTTCATTCAGTGATGTAACACCATCATATTAAAAAAAAAGTTTGTATGTCATGGGTAGAGATTTTTGGGCACATTACTTCTTCTTAAAATAATAATAATAAAACACAAATTTTGTTAATTTGGACACAGAATTTGTTCTGTTATTAGGTCTTTACAGTGAAACATATTGCTTCTACCATTTGAGCATCAAAAACAGGTAAGTTTACTCATCGATTGGCTTCTGTTTTAAACAAAATAAACACTTCCAATTTGGGTATGTACTGAAATAGCAAAGAATTCAGCAGATTTACATTGAAAGGTGGAAAACTAATTCTTATCTCCGTGAGCATCCTTTCTCTGTGTGTGTTTGGGAAGGAAGTGAAAATAATGCCTATGACTACAAGATTATGTACAGTCTTTTAGTTTAAAGTGTGTGTGTGTGTGTGTGTGTTGTGTGTGTGGTGGTGTGTGTGTGTGTTACGAAATACACCTCTCTCCCAGCCTCCCTAGATATACCTTGTCCTGGACTCTGAGATAAAGAGAGGAAATGCTACACAAAACCAAAAATAAAATTAAGCAACACAAACAGTCTATGCACAAGAGAGAACAGCATTCAAACTCTTCAAAGACTTAGGAAAAAAATTGGGGTGGGGGCGGTTCTCACGGGAGACTGGGATCTTTTGGGAAATGGGAAAGTGGAGGAGAATGATTGGTGGGGGGGTTCTTTCATTGGAATATCCTAGCATACCCCTAGTTCATATTTTTGTATAAATTGTTCTCTGTGTACAACCTCAACTGTATTCAGATTTACAGAGCTAAAAATGGTACCAGAGTATGTTTATAAAAAGGAACACCAAACAATCGAATAACAGAATCGGAAGGGATTGGAGGTCTTCTAGTCCACCCCCTGCTCAACCAGGAAACCCTATGCACAATTATCAAATATTAATGGGCAGATCTGGTGGTGGAGGGAGTGGTGACCCTGGGCATCTCAAAATGCACCAGTGGGCACAAATTTCCCTAAACTTTTTCTATTTAGCTCAGATTACTCCAAGATGGCTAAAGTATCTTCTTCTTCTTCTTCTTCTTCTTCTCTTATTCTTCTTCTTCTTCTTCTTCTTCTCTTCTCTTCTTCTTCTTATTCTTCTTCTTCTTCTTCTCTTCTTCTTCTCTTCTTCTCTTCTTCTTCTCTTCTTCTTCTTCTTCTTCTTCTCTTCTCTTCTTCTCTCTTCTTCTCTCCTCTCCTCTCTCTCCTCTCCTCCTCCCCTCCTCCTCTCTCCTCCTCCTCTCTTCCTTCTCTCCTGTCTCTTTCCCACTCCTCCTCCGCTCCACTGCATACATGAAGTATTGGAAAGTGAGAATTTGTTTTCTATATCCCCTGCCTGCTTTTCCAATAACCTTAACCAGCCCTCGTCTCTTTCTCCTGGAAATTCTCTCTGTTGGAGAAGTGAAAGAACTCACCCCAAGCTGCCCTAATCAGATGTCAGCCGTCATCCTTACCTGCAGAGTAGAAGCTTGGCATCCAGAGAAGTAAAAGCAACATTAATGTTCCCTCTCAGAAGATAATGCTGTGGGCAATGGGGCATGTTGCCATCATGGTCTGTTTGCTGCCGTACTGTGAAGCCGACAACACAGTGATTACATTGCCAGTGATTATTTCATTCTTTTGGCAAGTAATTCCCCTGAGGGTTAATTTACTAACCGAGTGTTCAGAGCAGTTTCTGACATTTTACCCTTGAGGATGGTCCCTGTAATTATTCCACACATTATAGCATGCAAGTTCTCTCCCCCGCCAGATGTTCAGCATCTCCTGCAGCACAGTCTTTAAGAGGAACAAAAATATACATATACTGAGACTGCCAAGGTTATAATGCCATTGCTATAAATGTAGGAACTAGGGAATAAATTACACTTGTAGAATTATTTCCAGTAGGTAGCAAAATGTAACTGGTGCTTGGCTAATCCTTGTATTTGTATTTTTGGGGTTTAGTGTTGTGGCTTGTCAGCTGCCAGCCCCTCCAGCAGCCCAATCAGGGAGGAGGAGGGGAGGAGGAGGAGGAGGAGAGGAGGAGGAGGGAGGAGGAGGGAGGAGGAAGAGAAAGGAGGAGAGGAGGAGGAGGTGGAGGTGGAGGTGGTGGTAGTGGTGGTGTGGGAGTCATCAAGGCAACCTGAGAGCTCCGAGGGAGAAGAGGAATGGAACTGGCACAGAGAGAAACAGAGGGGAGCCTGGGGGTATCTGCCAGCCCTCAGATGGAAAGTCAATACCCCCCATGCCTGGAAGTGGCTGATGAGGCGAGGAGAAGAAGCTGGTCCAGTGCCTGACATGCAGATGCACAGAAGGCAGAGGAGAGGAGAGCAGTGATATTCATGGGCTGATCCTTGGGAAGGAAGAGCGCTAGCAAAGCCCCACCTGAGCTCTGGGATAAAAGGCAGGGGGCAGAGATGAACAGATGTGGCAGACAACTATTCATTTTCCAACTAGCCAGACTTGTTAGCCTGCAGTGAGAAAGAAACTTTTGCCGGGGCTCCTAATAAAGGAAGCTTTGAGTTACTTCAGAATTTGTTGTGTTTGGGGAGCTGGGTCAGAACATTTGTATTATTTGTATTAGTATTATTTATGTTTTTGTTTATATTTATATTTTGACTGGGAATGGCTAGCGCTTGTATAGGGGCTACCAGGAAATCATAAAGCTGTTGGGTAGACTAGAATCTCAAAATAATCTAATATAATAATAATAATAATAATATAATAATAATAATAATATAAAACTATCAGTAATCTTAAAAAAAAAATGAAATTAGGCTACCAAACAGCCAAAAAAGCTGAAAAAATTTCGCATTTACTAGATATGGATGATTTGAAACTCTATGGAAAGTCAGAAATAGAAATCCAATCATTGACAATACAGTCCGAGTATTCAGCACCGATATTTCAATGCAGTTTGGCATGGAAAATGCGCCACTGTATCCATAAAAAGGGGCAAAATCACTGCATGTGAGGGAATTGAAATGCCCAATGGCCAACTAATTAAATGCAAAGAAAATGAAGCCTACAAATACTTAGGCATTCTGCAGTTGGATAACATCAAGCATGGAGAAGTAAAAACTATTGTCAGGCGAGAGTACACCAACAGAGTTAGGAAAATTTTGAAATCTAAATTGAATGGTGGAAATACAATCAAGGCCATAATACCTGGGCAATACCAGTTATAAGATACACAGCTGGCATAGTTAACTGGACACAAGCTGATTTGACCTTTTGGACCGAAAAACCAGGAAACTAATGACAATGCACTACAGTTTACATCCACGTGGTGATACTGATAGACTAATCTGCCCCGAAAATCAGGTGGCAGAGGATTATACAAGTGAAGCAAACAGTTGAAGAAGAAAAACATGCACTGGCTGATTATTTAAAAGAAAGTCAAGAACATCTATTAATCGAAGTAAAGAACAAAAATCTACTGAAGGCCCAACAGACAAAACAAGAATACAGAAAAGATGTGATAAAATCAAGAATGGAGAGTTGCAGAACAAAGCACTGCATGGTCAATTTCTGGAAAAAATAAAAGATAAAGTGGACAGTGAACAAACTTGGTTATGGTTAAAAACAGGTACATTAAAGAAAGAAACAGAGTCACTAATCCTGGCTGCGCAAGAACAAGCTATCCGCACAAATGCCATTAAGGCCAAAATTGAAAAATCCTCTGATGATGCCAAATGCAGACTTTGCAAAGAAGCTGATGAAACTGTTGATCACATACTCAGCTGCTGTAAAAAAATCGTGCAGACTGATTATAAATTGCGGCACAATTCAGTAGCACAAATGATCCATTGGAATTTGTGCAAAAATTATAATATTAAAACAGCAACAACTGGTGGGAACATCAGCCTGAAAAAGTCACCGAAAATCAGATGGTCAAGATCTTGTGGGATTTCCGTATACAAACCGGACAAAATACTGGCGCATAATACACCAGACATCACACTGGTTGAGAAAAATAAGGTCACAATCATAGACATCGCAATACCAGGTGATAGCAGGGTCGCCGAGAAGGAACATGAAAAAATCGCAAGATACCAGGACTTAAAATCGAAATTCAACGACTATGGCACAAACCCGCAGTGGTAATTCCAGTGGTAATTGGCACACTGGGTGCTATTCCAAAAGCACTGGAATTACATTTAAAACAGTTAAAAATTGACAAAATCACCATCAGTCAAATGCAAAAAGCCGCACTGCTTGGATCTGCACGCATATTAAGAAAATACGTTTACGACGTCCTAGGCCCCTGGGTGGGGCCCGACTAGTAACCAATGCCAAATCCGGCGAAACAACTGGCCGCTGTGATACAATTGTATAATAATAATAAATAATAATTAAGAATGGAGAGTTGGCAGAACAAAGCACTGCATGGTCAATTTCTGGAAAAAATGAAAGATAAAGTGGACAGTGAACAAACTTGGTTATGGTTAAAAACAGGTACATTAAAGAAAGAAACAGAGTCACTAATCCTGGCTGCGCAAGAACAAGCTATCCGCACAAATGCCATTAAGGCCAAAATCGAAAAATCCTCTGATGATGCCAAATGCAGACTTTGCAAAGAAGCTGATGAAACTGTTGATCACATACTCAGCTGCTGTAAAAAAATCGCGCAGACTGATTATAAATTGCGGCACAATTCAGTAGCACAAATGATCCATTGGAATTTGTGCAAAAATTATAATATTAAAACAGCAACAAACTGGTGGGAACATCAGCCTGAAAAAGCCACCGAAAATCAGATGGTCAAGATCTGTGGGATTTCCGTATACAAACCGACAAAATACTGGCGCATAATACACCAGACATCACACTGGTTGAGAAAAATAAGGTCACAATCATAGACATCGCAATACCAGGTGATAGCAGGGTCGCCGAGAAGGAACATGAAAAATCGCAAGATACCAGGACTTAAAAATCGAAATTCAACGACTATGGCACAAACCAGCAGTGGTAATTCCAGTGGTAATTGGCACACTGGGTGCTATTCCAAAAGCACTGGAATTACATTTAAAACAGTTAAAAATTGACAAAATCACCATCAGTCAAATGCAAAAAGCCGCACTGCTTGGATCTGCACGCCTATTACGAAAATACGTTACGACGTCCTAGGCCCCTGGGTGGGGCCCGACTAGTAATCAATGCCAAATCCGGCGAAACAACTGGTCGCTGTGATACATTGTACATAATAATAATAATAATAATAATAATAATAATAATAATAATAATAATAATAATAATAATAATACTGGAAGCTATTCTCTTTAACATTTTAACCAAAGACTGTGATGGAGCTGCAGATCTTTTCATGCATAAAACGTGTAGGGAGTAATCAAATGAATTGTATTTAAATAATGTTATATTCATTAACTTGAGGTGAATTCAAATGCAATTCTATTTTTAGACCTCCCTACTTCTAAATAAGGAAGGCTGAGAATTTTGTTCCGTTTCAGAGCAGGAGAAGAGGTATGGATATTGTAATTTTCCCCCTCGCGAACATGATGGGAAAACAAAGGACTTGGATTGAACTGTGAAAACTGCCGATTCCAGTCAGTGTGAGCAATAGTCACATTTGGGAACTAGACTAGGAAAAAAAAGATGCATAGACTTTGACATCCTTAGGCGGAGTAGCAAATTGTATGGCCAAGAATGCACTTTTGCAGAAGACAAAGATGGGTAAATGATGGGTAGAATAAGGAAAAAATAGCGTTATGGCCTACATCAGGGATATCAAACTCACAGCTGATGGGCCAGATGTGTCACCCACCGGCCACACCCACCCCATTTTAGTGAAGGGGGAAAAAGTCACAATACGTCATGTGATGACAATGTGACGACATGAGTTTGACAGCCCTGACCTACATGGATAGGACCAAGATATTTTCTTTCTTTCTGGGGTCTGGGAAGACGTGTTGAAGATTTTCATCATTTTATAGAAGTAAGCTAGAAACTACTGTTTAGATCTGTTTGCTTCCTTGGAAATCCTGCTAGTGATTTGTAACAGTTACAGTTGGGAAACTCTTCAGGCAGTGGGTCAACAATATAGTATTAGGTTGTGCATCTCTGTCCAACAATCTAGAACATGGCTCAGCACCTGCGGCTCTGGAGCCGCATGTGGCTCTTTCATCCCTTTGCTGTGGCTCCCTGTTGCCAGTCAGCTCACCAATTGATAGGACTTTTGGTTAGGACATGTAAGAAAAAAAGTATGCCACGCTAGGAGGAGACTCTATGGAAGTTGACTTCCAGTCGGCTCCAGAATTTAATGGGGCTTCTGTTTAGGACCTTGTGGCTCTTCGAGTGTTTAAGGTTGCTGATCTCTGTTCTAGAAAGTTAGTAATGCTTCTGGGAAGCTCCTTAGAATTGGCTGCTTCAATTGTGATTAATACAATTTCCCTTTAAATGTGGGGATGGGGTTCTGGTACCTTTTGGCTCCTTAGCTTCCTTGTACTCTGTTTTCTATTTGTGGATGAATATCAATTTTCTCCCTCCTTTGCTCTTGTTATTGCCAGGAAATCAAGGAAATGACCTCTTCTCTTAGCCCAGAAATTTGAAGTAGTTTGTTTGCCACT
Organism: Thamnophis elegans; assembly: GCF_009769535.1. NCBI lineage: Eukaryota > Metazoa > Chordata > Lepidosauria > Squamata > Natricidae > Thamnophis > Thamnophis elegans. The sequence goes on along the minus strand of NC_045546.1, from coordinate 13,618,684 downwards.
CATATAAACTCTATGCCATATTCGCTGGCTTGAAGAATTGTTGAAAAGAAGGATAAGCATGTGCATAGCAAAACTTGATTAAATAACACTTGCAGTGTTTTTTCTAAATTCTGCAACATGTGATAATGCTCAGGACTTAATTTTGATATTTCGCCTGGCAAAACACTGTTGGCCAAGCAAGATATGCAGGGAAACACATCAAGTGTAGCAGTTCAGCTTGTTTGCTTTGCTCGCTTTTTAACTATCAGAGAAAAGAAAATGCAATTATGTTCATTGGGTGCATTTTACATGGAGAAAAGCCCTTAGTTAGAATGGCAATTATAGGAAATCTATACAATTAAGAACCCAGAGCCATTAATATGGCACATGGAACATGAGGGCAGTTGCAGAAGGAGAAAGTGAACTCTGTTGGAAATAATGTTCTTAGAACATGGCATCGGATTGTTTAAGAAGCCATGGCAAATTTCATATGAGTTGATATAGTTGCTTAATAGAGGCTCTTGATATTTTACTCATTTTTGTTTGTTTGTTGTTCTATCTGTTAACTATTTGGCCATTAATATAGAAAATAGATGACGATTAATAATTTGTAAACAGAATTAGAAGTTTTTAAAAAACTGGGCACAGTTTTGCAAGAAGAAGGAAACTAATATTGTTATAATATTTTCATCAGTACTGCACCTGGGGGGGGGGATATGTGTATTTGTGTGTTTTTTTTCTCAATGCACCTTTTTATTGTCCTTTTTGGTTTGTTTGTTTCTATGGATTTGTGGGGGTAGTTTTGTATTTTAACTTGGTTTTTAAAAATAAAAATAAAGATCATTTTATAAAAAATATGACGTCGCATAGTCCTGGATTACCTATAATGGAACATCTTCCCAGCCTTCTTAACAATTAAGGTTGCTATCTGAATCCTGCAATGTATCTTGGATCTATATCTAAGAGAAAGAGAAATTCAAGATCTAACAGTGTTTACTTTATGCATTGATTAGATTTCAGTGTTGCCGTACTCATAAAACTCTCAGTAGTACACAAAAAACGCTAGAAAATATTCACAGCACAAATGATTACTATCAAAGCAATCAAACAGCACAACCCATTGCAGTCAAATCCCAACAGTTCAGCCCATGCATAGTTATTTATAGTCTACTCCAAGATTTCTTACTGTTTTTATCTTGAAGAAACCCTTAAAATGATTTTCAGAAATCATGGAACTCCTGCATAAAATCACAATATCATTAGAAAATTTGCAATATAATTCACTTTTAACCTGCAGGAGATGACCAGGCTGAGTGCAAGGGAGGGATCAAGCACGTCATAAATCACGAGTCCCTTCACATTCACAAGATATCTAAGGCCAGCCCACCTCAAATGCCTCTCTTATCTTTCCCTTCACATTTCCCTTCATGGTCAGTGTTATGTTCTGAGCAGCCGCCAAAACAAAGAGTTTAAGTGGGAAGCAATTCGACACCTGATTGGCTGATCGTTTGACAGCTCCTGTATAAATAGGGAGCTGTCCAACGAGCAGCGGCGGCATTCCTGTTCTAAGCCGGTTCTGAACTGTTAGCTTGTTCTTTGAGGGAATAAACTTGTTAGCCTTTATTCCTGTCTCCGCCTCAGTCCTTCCTGGCTACCCACAGGTCCTTGGTACACACCACTGGCGACAAGGATGGGATCGACAAACTGAGGTGCGAGAAGCTGAAGTCACTTACTGCTGAAGTCACTCGCTGAGTCACTAGAACCGCGCTAATTCTATCGCGACGAGACGTCGCTGGCTCTGACAGGAATGGCCACGTTAAATTTCGCGCCATTCACTATGGCTCTGAGACATGGGAGTCTTACACGGCTCGGTTCGAGTGTTTTTTGGTCGCGCACGACCTCACCGAGTTGACGGACGAGCGAAAATGCGCATTTTTCCTGTCCGTCTGTGGCAAAGACGTTTTTCATACTGCTAGGGCTCTTACAGCTCCGGAGCCTATTAAGGCCGTCCCCTGGCCTGTGCTGCTGGCAAAGCTGACAAGCCATTATGCCCCGTCGCCGTCCAAGATAGCCCGCAGGCACGCCTTCCATCAGCGGAGCCAAGCTGAGGGGGAGTCTGTCAGCGCTTACGTTGCTGCACTACGCTCGGCCGCCCTGCACTGTGAGTTCCGAGACCTCGATGAAGCTCTCCTCGACCGCCTAGTGTGTGGCCTCCGAGACCTCAAGCTTCAAAAGCGGTTACTGACCAAAACAGATCTTTCGTTTCAAACCGCCCTTGATGAAGTTCGGGCGTCCGAGATGGCTGAGGCTTCCCTAGCTACCATCGCGAAGGCCCGGTCTGCCACTTCCACGCAGACTGCCAACGCTTTTAATACTGTGGCCGGTTCACCAGACTCAGAAAGTGAAGATTCCGATGCGGAAACCCAGGATGAGGACATTAACCGCCTTGAGGAGGCGAACAGAAAGAGCTGGCATCGGCGGAAGGGCAACTCTGGATCTGCATGTAGTGGTTGCGGAGGCAATCACGAAAGAGCTGAGTGCAGATTCAGACAAGCCCTCTGCCAGCGGTGTGGACGAAAGGGCCACATCGCTCGGGTGTGCCGGGCAGCGCAGCCCATGTCCTCTCCAGAGTCCCAAACCGAGCGGCCTCGGCAATATCGAACCAAGAAAGCTAGAACGGACTGCCATGCAATCCTCCGCAACTCTAATCACGACCTCTCTTGCCACCTTCTGCAAAAGAAGATCCAACTAGCTGTGACGATAGAAGGGAAGCCCTGCGAGATGGAGCTCGACACCGGTTCTGCAACGTCCATAGTGTCTTGGAGCACAATCAAACGTCTCTTGCCTCAGCTGTCCAAACGCCAATTACAAGACTGTCATTTAACATTAAGGGACTATCAGGGCAACCTGATTCCAGTAATTGGCAAAGTCAGAGTGCAGTTCAAGGGTTTTGACGGCCGGCTACCCCTCATCATAGTCGAGGGATGACTGCCCAGCCTTCTAGGTCTCGACTGGTTCCAGTCCCTAGGTCTGCAAGTCAGCGGAATCCACCACCTCGGCGCAACTGCACTCGACTGCTTGGTCAACGAATTTAGAGAATAGCTTGACTCCCTCTTGTTTCTGGCCGCCCCTGAGATATTGGAACCCTGCTATCATGTCTCCCCTGGTCCTTCTTTTCATTAAACTAGACATACCCAGTTCCTGCAACCGTTCTTCATATGTTTTATTCTCCAGTCCCCTAATCATCTTTGTTGCTCTTCTCTGCACTCTTTCTAGAGTCTCCACATCCTTTTTACATCCTGGCGACCAAAATCTTGGAAGGTAATACATTGGTTGCTTCTCAAAAACTCAGTTTATTGTATTGACATATATTCAGGATGTTGGTCCTTTGACATGGTAACAATCCATGACTTCAAGAGAAGTTATGTTATCAAGTTAAATATTAGCTCTCATATAACGACTAGTAGATACATTTCATGAAAAAGTCCAACTGTTACATGAACTTTGAGGATAAATGGCTCAGTTCAAACCTGTGCTTACTGTCACTCAAAAAAGCAAGCAATCTCTCTCCCTTTTTTAAAGACAAAGCAAACTTTTGTTCATTCTGATATTTAGAATGACAAGTTCAGATTGACTTGAGTGAAATCAAGCAAACTCAGTGCACAGAACTAGATGTTTTCACTGACTGCAATGAGTCTATCAATTAAATATGCCACAGGCTATTATCTTTCCTGAAAAGTCACTGCTTTTCAATTCACTCCTTTAAACCATGCTGCTTTCATAATTTTTGATTCATGTTCCCAGCGACTTTTACTTTCGAAAGCGGTGCCATTGAACCAAGCAATTTCATAGTAATTTCCCAAACAAAGGGAAGGAATAAGGTTTATTGAGGATTATTCTGGTTATGCATTGTATATAGTTGTCAGTTGAAGTTCTCAGTCTGGTCCTCTGTTGGAGCGGGAAAATACTCTCTCCTGATTGGTTGTGGGCTGATCAGCTTCCCTATAAAAGGATTTGTGTCAGCCAGAAAGAAACAGTTGCCTCACAGGCAGTATTGAATAAAGAGCAGTTAGAAGTCACTCAGGCCTCGCCACCATTCTTCACCCAGAACATAACAATTCTGAAATAAATGTCAAGTCCATCAGATTTCTTTCCAGGCCGCACTGCATATCGCAATCCAGCATATACCTATTTTTTGCTCCATAAAACACCTTTCCCCCCCAAAAAAAGTGGGTAGGAATGTCTATATGGCAGTGCCGGTCCTTTGGTGAATAGCAGCTGGGCCATGGTGTCAGGGTCCTTTTACAGTGGTGAACCCCGCCTTTTCTGTCTTCGTCATTGCCTGTCTCTTCTGTCTCTTTTCCACAGTGCAGGAGTCAATAAGCAGAGCTGGCACCTGAGAGGACACCTATCTGGGGTCCTCTCAGACTCTGCCTGATTTTTTTTCTGGTTTTCCTCCTCTAAATCTAGGCGTGTCTTATGGTCAGGTGCGTCTTCTAGTGTGAAAAAATATGGTACTTCAGCAATACTCTTACAATACTAAAAAGAAGCCAATTTAAAATTGAGAAAATTCATAACACAAATATATTTTCCCAAAGCATTCCACAGATCTGGACAAAGAGTAGCGCTACCCAGAGTCATTTTGTTATGAGATGGGTAGCAAAAAGCTGCCCAGAGATGTTTCAGCAAATAAATTTAATAAACAAACAAATAAATAAGGCCTGATCTTCAGCAACATCGCAATCATATTATACACTAGCTGATGACCCAACGCTGCCTGGGTATTTATTTATCCCAACCCTTCTTCCATGAATGTCGTTGCAATTTCTATTGTTGGATTTTTCCTCTTATCAGAGGGAGCTTCCTTGTAGAGTACTGTGAAGCCGTTACAATGGTGGGTTTTAGCCAGTTCGCATTTATTTGGGAGAACCAGTTATTAACTTTCTAAGCAGTTGGGAGAACTGGTTGTTGGAAGAAATCTCATTTTGTTTTTTTTCCACTTTACAGGGCTAATCCTGTAAGGAAGGCAGGAAGGAAACATTCTGGTATTGTTTCTAGCCTAATCTTTAGTGCCCTGCTTACAGAAACTGCCTCTCCAGTTACATTGTAACAGCTAAGGAGAAGCATCCATCAATGTGAATGATGTTGAGTTGGCCACACCCACCCAGTCACATGACCACCAAGACACACCTACCCAGCTGGTCATTAGGGCAGAGAACTGGTTGTTAAATTATTTGAATCCTACCACTGAGCCGGTACCATGGCAACTCCACAGCGTTGTACAGTAGAAGCCATTTTTAGGACACAACAGGCTGTATCTCAACAGAACACACACCCATCGGGGTGTTAGGGGTGTCTTACCCCCACAGTATTTGTTTCCAGAGGGTAAATAATCTGTGTACCAAATTTGGTTGAAATTGCTCGAGGCGTTCCAGAGTTAGACTGGAACACACGCAAACGCACACTGAGAGAGAGAGGGGGGGGAGGGAGGGAGGGAGGGAGAGAGAGAGAGAGAGAGAGAGAGAGAGAGAGAGATTTATATAGAGATATATAACTACTGGGTTTCTAACACTCGTAGTTTGGCAGCATCCCAATCTACCCAGTCTTCATTTTATCTTTCCCACATTCCAGTTTTATGACCTTCGCAATAATTTGGTCACTATGTGTCAGAGAATCCTGAGCTACATTTATCTGAAAATTGTATGTGGTTTGGAGTCTAATCCAGATTTCCTTTTCTTACATTCTTATTTCTGATATTTCACTGTGAAAGCAACACTGTAGAATTTTCTATGGTTGTCTTAAAAGCTACCAAAATATCTTCTAATTTACAGTAATAAAACAAAATGTTGGACTGATTATTTTATATTTCTGAATAAACCACATCTCGACAGGGAGCCAATTCCTGCACCCTGCCAAGTTCTGCCTTCCCCAAAAATGCTTCATCACAAGGGAAGGTAATTTTAACCTGAGAACTGGAGGTGATTCATTTGCTTCTATTGTACAATCAAAGAACACCTTTGAAGGAGTTGAGCTGTGTTTACACCCTTAACCTGATATGGGAACGTGGAAGAAACTTTCAGCAGTGGCAGCTACATAATAGTATTACTATTAAAAGCATGCATGATAAATTCTCAAGGCCTAGACTCTAAAATTTCAGTTGTAAAATGGAACAATTCATCACTTCATAACACTACATTTTAGTGAGCCTTTAGAAAAACCATTTACAACCTATTTAATTGCAATTGTGGTTCTTAGTTCACCCTATCAGTAGGCAGCCTTTCTTGCATGAAATTCAAATTTCAAAATATTACATTAGAAATCACAACTTTTCAAATGATGCCTCTTTCACAAATTCTGGAGAGGGATCAATGTATGCTATTTATTTCTGGGACTTTTGTGCTGCTTCAACTGTAACAAATATAAACAGGGTAAGATCAGCCCCTTGGAAAAAATAAGAGGAAAAAGAATAGCAGTGTTTCAATATCTCAGGGGCTGCCACAAAGAAGAGGGAGTCAAGCTATTCTCCAAAGCACCTGAAGGCAGGATAAGAAACAATGGGTGGAAACTAATCAAGGAGTGGACCAATCTAGAACTAAGGAGAAATTTCCTGACAGTGAGAACAATTAATCAGTGGAACAACTTGCCTCCAGAAGTTGTGAATGCTCCAACACTGGAAGTTTTTAAGAAGAGGTTGGATAACCATTTGTCTGAAATGGTGTAGGTTTTTGTGCCTAAGCAGGAGTGTGACTAGAAGACCTCCAAGGTCCCTTCTAACTCTGTTATTCTATTCTATTCTATTCTATTCTTCTCAACATCAATAATAAACAAAATCCCTATCCCTATAATATGCATTAGGCTCAAACCCTTTTCTCACAACCAGCAACTGGAACCATCCAATTGTGAAAAAGGTGGAATTATCACAAAATTATAATATCTCTAACTCTAAATCCTAACTTTTGCAAATGGTCCAGAAATATACAATGTCTAATGGTATTCCCCTTATCTAAGCTCTGCCTTTATGAAAGTAACTAGTGTTGGTCAGATATAATCCATCTAATGTCCTTTGCAGCTCTTGATTTATCATTTTTTTTCCCAAAATGGTCCTAAAAGAGGATTGCCAAAGATGCCACCCAATGCCAAAGTTGGACATTGGGTGGCAAATTATTTAAAGAAACTGGGTGAATGGTACTGTACCTCCTCTTTGTCATAATAAGGAGTTACTCAGTCATAAGCATTGTTCCATCCAGATGTGCTCTCAATAATCAGGAGCATCAGGAATCTCATTCAATGTGGAATTTCTCCAAAGATTTTGTCTATTTCCTCAGGATTAACAACCTCCAACACTTCCACGTTTCCAACAAAATTCACTATGTGAATCCAAAATTCACTGTTTTGAATCCATCTGAGTACATCACATGTCTGCAATGGATCATATTAGCTATGCCTTCTCGTGAAAGCATTATTTTTTTCATTTCATTAGGGAAGAAAGTTAAGTGGCATGGTAGCCTAGAGGTGGAACTCTCACCTCACAGTGAGGAGCAGCAGATATTTCTCTCTCTGGGCACAAAGCTGTGAACTCCACATTGGCGACAGGAAGGGCACCCGGCCAGTAAATGCTAAGCTCCATTCAGTTGCCCCAGCTCCACCCAAGGGATTACAGGATCATAAAAAGACAAAACAAAATTAGGGAAGGAAATTATCATGAGATGGTATAACCTGGGCTTAACAGAGTGGTTAAAAGCCTACTCACACGATGGACCAAACTGTATATTGCAATCCACGTGGTCAAAAACTACAGAGGAAGCAATTAGATTGCAACTAAACTTCTATTTGTATATCGCTGATTGCATGATTTCCGTAATAAATAACCAAGGTTCTTTCTACTGAAACAATTTCAAGAGCATTTTTTCTTTGTGAAATTAAAAGGGAACTTATTAAAAATATAGAATTTTCCCAAATCTCTCTTCTACCTTTCTGCCAAGGAATGGTATCCAAGGAGCTTAGCAAAAATAATTTAGTTAAAAATCACCAGGAAGAGCATAATTAAAAACTCATTAAAAAAAAGCCATGACTAAAGGGGGAAAAAATCTCTCAGCATCTCTACACAATTTTAACAGCTAAAACCAGCTTAGACATCAAAGGTCTGCTTAGATGAAAAGAAAGAAACCTTCTCTGCCAATGGAATAACAATGGATAACGTTCGGTAGAAGCTCCAGAAATTAAAAGCAAGTTCTTCTTTTTTTTTCATCATCTGGATTCCCATCAAACTTATCTTAGAAGGTAGAGAGACTTAGAAGAAAAGCCTCTCCTTGTGTTGTTAGGAGCTGAAGGCTCTGTAGAGCCTTTTGAAGGAAAGAAGTAGGACAATTGATCTCAACCCCACACTAAAAGAAGCTTCATCAGGGTGTCTGCAGGAAATTTAAACAAATCAAGATGACTATGACCGTTAAATTGAGGTTGCCATATTGATTTTTCTGACTGAAGGTACCTTTGGATGTCCGCCATGGGTTAACAGTTGATCAGCTGAATCAGTACTTTTATTCAAGCTCTAAATTAATTAGTTAACATATTAAACATAGAATTACTTTGGTATTTTTGTCTCGTACACACCTTATAATCGTTCCAGAAATACCCAACTCCGATAGAAAAACTCAGAGATAGGCATTTTCTCAAAGCTCCCATTTATTAGTGTAGGTATACAGGGATTTTAGATACGAGGCGAGGCATGAGGTGATTTCCAGAACTTTATTTAACAGGTTTTAACAGCAACAACTATTCAGGACTCACGCGCGGGACAGCGCCGTCTGACAGCTATTTATATGGATAGCTGTCAGGTGGCCAGCCAATGGGAGTGGCACAATTCTCCCGCCGGCAGCCAACTGCGCCTGGACCAATCAGGTTGCAGCGGGGCGGAGCTTGGCTGCCGGCTGCGTCAGGAGGACACAACAAGGGACATTTGGGAAAACCTGAATCTGAGATTTCCGGGCTTTCCCTCAGTAAGTCAAAAGTCCAAACCCAACCTCTGCACCCATCAGTCCATCACATGGTCCAATCCAGAGGTGGGTTGCTCCCAGTTCTGCCTGGATTGGGCGAACTGGTATTAGCGGTGGGGGGAGGCTCCGCTCACCCACCGGGACGCTTCTGCACATGCACAGAAGTAGCGTGAGTGCGTGCAGGAACAGCACAAGTGCGTGCAGGAGTGCACCCGAACCAGTAGTAAGAAAATTGGCAACCCACCACTGGTCCAATCCCAATCCCTCCAAACTCGAGACATCACTTCAATCACTTCTCCTCCAGGTGCAGGAATGACATGACCTTGACCAAAAAGAGGAATGCTATTTTGTCTAACTACATTCCCTCTACTAAATCCCCCCTCCTAATTTCCCAAGTCCAAGAATGTGGCAGCATGGAAATTTCCGGTGTTAATATGGCTTCCAATGCTGACATTCCCATTGACAGGTGGCTGTTAGGTAGAAGTTGGGTTGACAAAATCAGAAATGAGGAGGTGATAAGCCTCCTGGGAAAGCCAAGGGAAAATCATTAAAAAGTGAAAGTTAAAATATCTTGGACATGTGATGCGACACCCAGAAAAATACAGCATCCTTCACTTAATCCTCCAGGGAAATATTGAGGGCAAAAGAGGTCCAGGCAGAAGAAGAACATCATGGCTTCAAAAATCTAAGGCACCGGTTTGGACAAAACTCAGCATCACTTTTTCGTGCAGTTGTCAATAAAAATAGGATCGCCAACATGATCGCCAACATCCGAAGCAGAGGTGGTAGTCAGCCAGTTTGGACCAGTTCACCCAAACTGATAGCAGAAATTGCAGGTGGGAACACCCATCTCCACACCCACCTTCACACTCACCTCTACACCAGGGGTGAGTTCCTGCCAGTTCTAACCTCTTCTATAGAAGAGGTTCCACAAATGTACCATGCCCTTTAGAACCAGTTCCAACTCCCTCCCCCGCCCATCCGCACCACGCTTGCCCCGCCTGCCACTCACTGATTGGCTGGCTCACTAATCACCCCGCCTGCCTCTAAGAGTCCTATCTAAACCTTAAAGTCTTAAAGCTGTCAAGTTTGAACACCCTTTTTTTCTAAAGGGTTAGGGGTGCAAAGGTCTTGTAAGTTGACAGCTTTAAGACTTGCACACTTCAATGCCAGAGTTCCTGAGCCAACATTTTGGTTGCTAAGCAAGAGAGTTGTTAAGTGAGTTTCACCACATTTTACAAGTTGTCCATGCGCACCCAGTCACATGACTGCCAAGCCACTCCCACAAAGCAGGCCACACCTACAGAAGAGGTTCTAAAAATTTGAAACCCACCACTGCTCCACACCCACCTCCACACCCATCTCCACCTTCACACCCACACCCACCTCCACACCCACACCCACCTGCCCCTATTTAGGCACATTTTGAGGCCCGGCACTTGCGAGGAAGGTGCTCATGTGAGCAAAGTGCATGCTCAGAAGGCCGGGCGCATGCATGGATGGGGCACGTGTGACTGCAAAGCAAGTGCATGCGGGGTGAACCGGTGGGAACAAAATGTGAAACCTACTGCTCCCCCAAAGGGACTGTTGTTTGCATCATACCTCGTATTTTGTAACTAGATAAAAAAACTATATTAGTCTTCCATTGGCCTAGTTAACTATGGGTGTCCACCCCATGAATGTTTAATAATTTTAGGATTTACACTAGTTGCTTCCTGTTTTTGAACTTTGTTTCTATGCTTTGTAGTTCACTGCCCAGAGCCCTTCAGGATATTGTTAAGTACATGAATAAATACATTCGTGCAACATCTATGTTGGAGTTAAAGCTCATCCATTTCACTAAAAACTACTTCAGAAAATCATAATTATGCAAAATAAAATATAAACACTGCCTTTAAAAACAAAAATGCAAAGTATCGGTTACAGCAGCATTTCTCAAATAAGTCTCCATCTCCCCTGGGACTTAGAAATTCAGGTGGATCTGTGAATTTGATTATTTCTCCCAACAGCCACTCAAATGATATGAGTGTATGCAAAATAGCTTCAAGAAATGCTAAGAAAAAAATCATTTCCCCCCCCCTAAAATAGGTCTATCAGATCTTGGTTGCAAAATATATATATGGCAGCATGGCAGAAAAGTTGGGTTTTTTGTTGTCTTCTGAATATTTGCAGCCTAGGCCATATATTGTAAGTTAAAAGTTATCTTCATAAAATAAAAATATATGTATGTTGGTGAATGTTGTTGTCCATTCTGTTGTCCAAACTTGTGAACGGTTGACCTCAATGACATGGATCCCTGCTTATTTTGGAATCAGGAAATTCAAGAAAGACTCAACAGTTCAAACTGAAGTAGAATTTACAATGAAATCAAGACTATAAGGAATATAAATAGCCGTGGTGGTGCAGTGGTTAGAATGCAGTATTGCAGGCTAATTCTGCCGACTGCCAGGTTAATTCTGCCGACTGCCAGGAGTTCGATTCTCACCAGGCTCAAGGTTGATTCAGCCTTCCATCCTTCCGAGGTGGATAAAATGAGGACCCAGATTGTTGGGGGCAAGAGACTGACTCTGTAAATCACTTAGAGAGGGCTATAAAGCATTATAAAGCAGTATATAAGTCTAGTACTAAAGAAGCTCAAAAAACATATTCATATGGCGCAATAGGTTGTCTCCTATTCAAATAGTAAGTATGACTATCCCTGTTATGCTTTTAAACATCCTCCTCCTCCCCCCTCCTCTTCCTCCTCCTCTTCTCATTAAACATCATTTTCACTGTACAATTTTCCCATTAGTTATGCCTAAAAAGCCTCTCTATTCCTCAGCCTTTTTGTAGGCAGATAAAATACGTAGGAACAGGGTGTATTGAAAACAGTCACTCAAAAGATGAAGGACTTCAATACTTTTCTCAGGAAAAGAAGTTACTAATAGCAACACCAACACTTAATTCTCCCTCTGTTCTATTCCTTTTGGGTTTCTACTTTTTAATTGTGTTGATTGAGAACTATGAATTGGTCATCCAACATATCTCCAGGATGTAACCAATCTAGGCATGAGCTTGGAAAAGACTTACAATGTAAATTGAAATAAATACTTAACTTTTCATACATGCACTAATTCTGTGATTAATGCCACAGAGGCTACACTGTATGATTTCCCATTATCTTTTTCTCCTTTCCCTTTTTTCGTTTCTTAATGAATCATAGCCTCTAGGAAAAAGAAGCTAAATAGAATCAGGTGATTAACTTCATCTCTTATTCTTGCTGTTTTTAAACTACCAAGTTAATTTACCACGTACAATCACATTAGTGATTGATTTATTGTATAAATCACCATTTAATTGTACATGATATTCTGTGACTCCATATGTCCATGAGAAGATGTGCCAAGCCTTTCCTGCCAAGCTCTGTCAAACATGCTGCTTCAAGGCAACAAAATTATGATCTCTCTCATTCTCCCCCCACTCTCTCTACCAGTCTACCAGTTTTGTCTCATTAAATGAATATCAATTTTGGATACCTAAATGGGACTAGGCAGAGATAGGCTGGAATTCTGATGATGACTGCATCAGAAACTCCTTAGATGAAAAGAAACCATGTTGAATCAGAGGGCAAAGTAGACCAGTGGCTTCAGAACAGAGGAAATGCCCAAATCACAGAGTCCAGGCAAGAATTAATGAGACAAAAAAGTATCTGGAGAAGACAATGATATTTTGGTTTGCTGGTCATCATGACAATGTGATGGATGTTTATCCGGTCAAATCCAGGTTGAATATTCACTTAAGAAGCATCTTTGTACTTGAGGATGTTATTTGATCAAACTTTGACACTGGTAGCCTGGATAACTCCAGTCTATGGAACATCTCTGATTAGACTTGGATATTTCACCAATTGTAATGAGGGACGCAGTGGCTCAGTGACTGAGATGCTGAGTTTGTCAATCAGAAAGGTCAGCAGGTTTGCCATAGCTTTGCCATCACAGCTATATCCAATCACAGATTGTCTGATCCACTAGCTACAACACGGATTCCTACAGTCCTAAAGTTTAAAGGAGTCATTTAAGTCATCAAATTCATGCCATCAATCCAAATTACAGTCTCTTCTGTTTGGGGCTATTCAATTATGTGGAGTTGGCCTCCTAGCTCCATGATTGGTTCCCTATCGAACCACTCTGACCAATAAAATTTTCTCCCTAATATTGAGCTAAAAACTTCTTGCTTGGTTCAGACCATGATTCTGCCTCCTGCGGTCTGGGATGTTAGAGAACAGTCTTCACCTTATTCAATGGGGCATCTTTTCAAGTACTGAAAAGTTGTGTCAGATGTAACCAGGGGTGAAATTTAGCAGGTTCTGACAAGTTCTGGAGAACCAGTAGTGGAAATTTTGGGTAGTTCAGAGAACTGACAAATACCACTTCTGGCTGGCCCCAGAGTAGGGTGGGAATGGATATTTTGCAATATCCTTCCCTTGCCATGCCCACCAAGCCACTCCCACAGAACCGGTAGTAAAAAATTTGAATTTCTCCACTGGATGTAACTGTAATATGACTTCTCATACCCTTGATGTGTCCCTGAAACTTACTTCTAATACTTGATTATCTTTCTCTTCCTTGCATTATTTCTCCATTCCATCCACTAGCAACCTTTTGTTAAAGATGCAAATAAAGTATGAATGTTATTTATTTTAACTGAGTTCCTTAATAATGCAAATTTTGATATTTAAACTAGAACACTTAATACTACCTGGGGGAGCAGAGCAGAAGGGGGGAGAGGAGAAGAGAAAGATATGAGAAAATATCATTTTTCATTCTGCAGTGAGATCATTTGGAATTTATTTGCCCATTGGCTGAAAGAATTTTGTTCCTTTTTATATTTATTCTCTCTCTCTCTCTTTCTCCCTCTCTCCCTCCTTCCCTCACTCTCTTTCTCCTCTCTCTCTCCTCTCTTTCCTCTCTCTTTTTCTTCTCTCTTCTCTCTCTTTCTCTCCTCTCTCATTCTCTCCTCTCTCTCTTTCTCCCCGCCTCTCCTCTCTCTCCTCACTCTCCCTTTCTTTTCTCTATCTCTTTCTACTCTCTCTCTATATATATGTATAAGTGTGTGTGTGTAAATTTCCATATAACTCTTTCTGCACAAAACTACAGGTTTTTCTAAATTTCAAGTAAGGACCCATGACCTGAGGCCTTAACATTATATTTCTCTCTGGTGGATCAAATTATGTAACTGAATTGTGGGCATTCATTTAACTTCAAGGTTTTGGGAAATTAATAACTTTGGCTTTTGCTTAAATTAACTAAGTTCCTGAAGATCTGCATTATTTTGGATGCTTTCGGCATAAGCCTAATTATTCCCATATGAGTGACTCAATCCCTTTGCCATGTATTCAATTTACACTTACAATTAGTGCATGGGTTGGTTGCACTGAAGGTGTATTTAACCTTTTCTGAATTACAAGCAACATAGTAATAACTGGATTGAAAGGCAAGGAAGAACAATAAGTATTCAGGAACTGTAGTTAGTATGCACTGATCATCCACAATCTACAGTATATCCTTGTAGGAAAAATACTGTTGCTGATATTCCCAGATGTTCTTTTTCCAAGGATGGATAGAAAAAGTACCAACATTCTCCATCAAGTCTCATCCAATTTCTTTTTTAAAAGTACTTTAAATGGAGAATATAAGAAGACTCATAAGAAGAACTCTCATGAGTCTTCTTTACTTCATCTTTTAGCACTTTGGATATTGAGGGAGACACAAAGTACTGGTTCTTGCACTTCTGGTGGCCTCAACTATTGCTATTTGACCGTGGTGTAGCATGACTTTGATGTTCTCTCTTCATCTTCTTCTGGGTCTGCCTCATGCTCTTTGGCCTTCTCAAGAGCAACAAAGGTGATTATGGAACTGGAGGCTAAAACATATAAAGAATGGTTACTGGAATTGGGTATCTCTTGTTTGATGAAAAGAAGGACTAGGGGCGACATGATCTCAGGGGTTGCCACAAAAAAGAGGGAGTCAAACTATTCTCCAAAGCACCTAAGGGCAGACAAGAAGCAATGGGTGGAAACTAATCAAGGAGAAAAGCAACTTAGAACTAAGGAGACATTTCCTGACAGTTAGAGATCAATTAACCAGAGGAGCAACGTACCTCCAGAAGTCATGAATTATCCAACTCTGGAAGTTTTTAAGAAGAGGTTGCACAATCATTTGTCTGAAATGGTATAGGTTCCCTGCTTGAGCAGGGGGTTGGACTAGAAGATCTCCAAGGTCCCTTCCAACTCTGTTATTCTAAATTCTAGAATCCTAAGACATACTTTCCAATTGAGAAATATGCTTAACATGCTGTTTTTGTATGTATTTTAAGTTTGATTCTATTCCAATTCTTTCTAATGATTTCATTTTTTTATTTTTTCTCACGAATAATGGGCAATATTCTTGAACTTACTTGTTTACAAGGTATCTATGATTTTTTTCCCCAGCAGTCTGATTGGTTCCAAGACTTTAGGCACACTTAAGTAAGAAGGATTTTTTTCTCTCTCCTTTTTGTCTACCAAGAGAGACCCATTTGTGTGTCAAGAGTGCTGTTTGAGCATGGCACTCAACTCATAGATGCGTCTTAGTATCCCATATATTTGAGTAAGACATGAACAATTAAATTTAGTATCTCACCCAATATCATACTCAACCATTATAGCAACAGTTATTTACATGTTTACCCATTTTACACACGTAGCCCCTATTGCCACACATTCTTCACTTCAGCGGTGTGTGAATAACTCATTTCTAACCAGTCCAGAATTTAACAGCCATTTCTTCTTCCTAAAGATAAGATTTAGAATGACTGCCACATGAATGTTTCATCCTAAGAAATATAATTCATGAGCTCTGACTGAGCTAGCATACTACAGTACTTAAGAGATATGTGCGAATGTCTTGCGTTTCAGCATGCAATCATTTTGAAAGTCTTCCTAACTTCTGACTCTTCCTTCCAATTCAAAAGAAGGCATTAGGAGAGAACCCCCACCCATTGGGTTTAATCGGTAGATATGCAGTTTGCATCATTAAAAAGCAGCCAAGCCTTCTAAAAATTGGTTTCTTTCTTAAAAGTACTGTTCCCCATCCCTGAGGAAGCAAAAGGACACTCTTGTATAGAAATATGGAACTTTGAGATAAGACCCAGTGTAGTATAGTTATGAAAGTGCTGAACTGGATGTGCAAAATCCTAGGTTCTATTCCATCCTCAGTCACAGAAGGTCATGAATAGACTTTGGACCAGTTATTCTGTCAACTCATCCTATCACACATCCTATCATTATTCTAGGTAAATAGGAGAATATAATTCTGTGTATGCTGCTTTGATCTCCTGAAAGAAAAGTAGGATATAAATATAATTATCTAGCTGGATACCCATGCTTTGTGATGAAACCATGTGATCGGGCTATGCAGGAGAAATTGGCTGAATGGTGGTCAGTGATTGAAATACGTAAGGGAATATTGCTCCCTCCACCTTGAGTCCAGAAGCAATTCCATAGGTGGAAGGCATAGACATTTTGGTGAGGTACCAACGTTTAGTACTGTAAGGAGCCCCAGACTGCTCCGGAGTGAAGGAATGGAACATCTGCCAGTTTCAGCTGAGGTAACGGAATGTGGACAACTGGCAGTTGGAACAGAGTTCTTTTCAGGTGGGGAGGGGAAGTAGAATTCCTTAGCATCAGAGCATGTTAATTACTATATAAGAAATACTAATAATCTGATGGTCATTTCAAAAAAATCCTTTCTTAGTGTGCACCTAGAAACCAAGGGGAACATATGTGCCAAATTTCAAGTTTGTAGGCTTTACAGTTCTGGAGATTTTGTGATGATTGAGTGGTATTTGCCTTTTATATATATAAATTAATCAATGAGGCCTTTGCCAACAGTATATCTTTTTGGTAGAAATTGGTCACTGGGGAACCCAAGTTATTTGTAGCTAACTTCTTCTTTTGGGAATGTGTGTGTCTAAGTTAGTCTTCAGTCCTAGTAAGATGTCCTTGGTGATATTTTTAGAGGTGGCTTGCCATTGTCTTCTTCTTCCTAGGAGTATGAAAGAATGAATGGCCCAAAACTGATTTTGTGTCAATGCAGAATTAGAAGTCCCCATCTCTATGTTTCCTGATCTTTTATCTTTAATTATTATACCAAATTGATTTGCAACTTAAATTTTCTTAATATTAATTTCAGTCAAGATGAAGGTGCTGCTGTACCAGAAACCTTGCTTTTACATTCTTCCTAATATATCAGCTGTGACAAAAAAAAAATATTTTTTTTTACTCATAGAATTAATTTGCATTGTTTGCCAGTTCAGGCTTTCTTAAATTATATAGGTTGATAAGAAATACCCATGTATTTGTATTTATATGTATTAGTTTGTCAAACATGTAGAAGATAGCAGGTATAAATATAAACATGGACATGAACAAAAGAAATGAATAAAAATAAATGGGGACAGTAGGACAGGGATGATAGATACACTGGTGTGCTTATCGATGCCCCCTTACAGACTTCTTAGGAAAGGGGTGAGGTCCATGGTAGACAGTTAAAGGTTGAAGTTGTGGGCGTTTGAGGATGTAACAATGGAGTCAGGTAGAACATTCCAGGTGTTGACTACTCTGTTGCTGAAGTCGTATTTTCTTCAGTTTGGAGCAGTTTAATTTGAGTTTGTATTGATTGTTTGCTCATGTATTATTGAGGTTGAAGTTGAAGAGGTTGTTGGCAGGTAAGATGTTGTAGAAGACAATTATGTGTACTGTGCTTAGATCATGCCAAAGGTAGCACAGTTCTAGGTTGTCCAAGCCCAAAATTTTGAACCTGGTGGCATAGGGAATTCTACTGTGAGTAAAGGAGTGGAGTACTCTTCTCGTGAAGATGTCTTGTTGTCTATATAAATAGC
The DNA here is from genome assembly GCF_009769535.1 of Thamnophis elegans. Classification (NCBI taxonomy): domain Eukaryota; kingdom Metazoa; phylum Chordata; class Lepidosauria; order Squamata; family Natricidae; genus Thamnophis; species Thamnophis elegans. The sequence continues at coordinate 13,600,793 of NC_045546.1, read as the reverse complement.
AAATCTCAATAGGATCATTAACTTTGAAAGTAATCCATATATTTGAACTGATGAAAAATGCAACAGCAAGGCTGCTAACTAATCTTATAGCATAAAAAAGAATGTGCTGTTGTTGAATGATTGCTTTGTCTTTAAGCTTTAAGGATTGAATGTAAGGCTGTAAATTACAGCAAATGAACCATCTTTTTTGCAAGCCTCAGATCCCCCCAGGAATTGCAGTTGTTTTTTTTTTTATTTCCCAGCAAACACTGAACTTCTGAAGATTTTTCCCCCCACCAGTTTTGAAAGGCAACTAAAAACAATGAAACTTGGTGTGTGAAAATGAATACCAAATATGAATATGAAAACATGTATTCCTAACAGTAGTTAGAAATGGGACGTGATTGCTCTGACCTTGACGATGAAAATATTAGTAAAGAAAACATAGTGAGAAGAACAGTTGTAGGAGCGGAGTATGTTTAGTCTAGTGAAAAGAAGGGTTAGGGGAGATACAATAGCAGCGTTTCAATATTTGAGAGGCTGCCAAAATGATGAGGGCATCCACTTATTTTTCCAAGCACCACAAGTCACCAGAAGGCAAGGCAAGAAGCAATGGATTGAAACTAATCAAGGAGAGAACCAACCTGGAACTAAGGAGAACAATTAATCAGTGGGATGACTTGCCTTCAGAAGTTATGGGTGCTTCACCTCTGGAGGTTTTTAAGAAGAGGTTGGACAACCATTTGTTTGAAATGGTATAGGGTTTCCTACCTGAGCAGAGTGTTGGACTAGAAGCCCTTTCAACTCTATTATTCTCTTATACCAACACCTGGACCAATTTATTTCAAAAGAATGCAAAAACAACATAACCTCTTTATGTGTACCTAGGCCCTGCCTTTGTAGGAGATTTTATTCTTGCCCCGCTTTCTGTTTCTTTTCATAATGATGCTTGGCTGTTGAGCCTTTGGATATATTTTCCTGGGTTTTTAAGCCACGATTTAAAAGGAAAGACGATAAGAGCTTTGAAATCTATTTGATGTTTTATATTTATTCAGTGAAGTGGTTGCCTGTTGCCTTTAATCATATTTGCCTTGTCTAATATATTTATGGGTTGATGGGTAGAGAGAAACAGAAAGAAGAAGAAAAAACGTCTACTGCCCCAAACTATCTCATGCCTTACATCTCTTCAGAAAAGCTTTTGTTCCTTGTGTTTTGAGATTCTATGTGTCTTCTATCATTATAGCATTTATTTATTTTAAAGAAGTTTTTGCGCTGCCAAACCAGCCAAATGAGAAACCTGTTATGGCTCATATAATCAGAACATAACTGAAACGAGCACAACAGTATTGGAATACTTGATCTTAGTTACATTAAAATAAATGAACTTCAGCTTATATATGATGCTGAAAACTATTCTTTTAATTTATATTGTTTACAGTGAGTAGTAAAAGTCCTCAGTAGATTTGGAAAAATGCAAATATTTAGGCATCATTCATGAGTATATGTTATATCTCAGAGTATATGTTACACTGAATTCCTATGTTAATAGAAGCTGACACTACCTCTACATAGTAAAAATTTAAACAGAATCCTTTAGCAAAAGTAAAAGAATACTCATTTTTAATATGAGTAACACACTGAAAAGTAGAAAATGATGAATAAAGAAGGCCCGGAACTTTGGGAATCATTTTGGATAATTCTGTGTGATTGCCATTTGCTTGGGAGGGGGACAGCCTTATAAATTAGTTTAATAAATAAATATTTGTTTAATTGTACAGTTGTTCAGAAGCCCAACTCCCCAAGGGAAAATAACACATTAGGCTTACAATTATCTAAGTGAAAAGATGTATTATTTAGTTTTTAGATTTAGAAAGCCAAATTCCACAGATGGACAATGCTCAAACTCTTCAAAATTGTGCTTGTTATGCTAGGTACTTTCTGCTCCCCTAAGCAGCCGTCTGAAGATGCTTTTAGGACATACGTCTATGGGAATTCTCAATCATCCAGGTCATGGTTGTCCCAAAGGTGCTTTTTTCAAGAGGCAACTGGACTTCCTGGTTTTTCTTTAAAGACATTTCACTTCTCATCCAAGAAGCTTCTTCAGCTTTTTCCGCTTCTTCTTGGTCTTCAAAGGAAAACCAGAAAGTCCAGTTGCCTCTTGAAAAAAGCACCTTTGGGATTTTAGGACATTATCCACATTGCATTCTGAGCTCTTCTGTCTAGACTGAAGCCTTTGGCAATAGCTTGGAAGGCATTCAATCCCAGGCAGGGGGAAGCAATTGACTTTCATTAGACACCTGGAAAATCCCACTGTTGCTGTGAGTTATCTTTCTATTCTAAGCCTGCAATTGTGAATCACTTCTTATAGGCAATCCTTACTAGACTTAAAGGTAAAAGTAAAGGTTTCTCCTGTCCAGTTGTGTCTGACTCTAGTGGGCAGTTGATTGTCTCCCTTTCTTGGCCAAGAGTGCCAATGTTGTCTGAAAAAAAAGCATCCATGACTCAACTTCCAGACAACTCTATTTGGATGAGTGAGAATCTCCATCAACACATATGTACATATATGTTCTGATCTGTAATATTTTGAACTCTCCTTTCGTGATCTATAATATTCTGGGCATAGAGTTCTTCATTTGTAGCATACCCAGTGCCATCCTATGGTCTTTGCACAGCATTTAAAAAAAAATTCTAAGCAGCTGAATCACAATGATCACAAAAGTCATGTATTTAGCTCCCGTCATAATAAATTACCACATTACAATGCCTAAATTAAGAAGTTTTATGTTTTCTTTTGCTTCTTTTTATTTCTCTCCTGTAAGAATGATTTATCTCCCAGGGATGGCGAGGAAAGTCTGAATCATCTAATCACCAAGTCTCTGCACTAGATGGACAAGGCTTGCTAAAATTATTACAGTGCTAACAATTTGACTTTTTAATGGCCAGAAAACTAGCAGAAGGTGTGACATTCGTTTCTCATTCATATATCAGGTGTAGAGTGGAGGCCAGGTGATACATCCCTGAAAGGTTTTTTGATGAGAACAGAAACTTCCAAGCTGCTATCCCAAAACAGTAAGAAGACTTGGAGGGGTGGGGGAAGGTTTGAGTCACCATTTTGCTACAAATTGGCAAAAGTTAAAAAAAGACAAACTTAAATCCTTCCCAAAGGACAGGTTATTTTTCTCCAACGAGAAATTGGAACCTGACCTAAAGGGTATTTATTCCCACTGTGTAGAGAGTGAGCGAGATCACTTTGATAGAAATATGGAAGAACCATTACCTCGGCAAAGGGGACTAAACCATTCTTTAAGCCCTGGAAAGCAAGATAATAATATGGAATTGGTTCAGGCAATGCCTCCCTGATTCACGGGTTATAACAAGGAGGGGATGCATAGCACAACCAGACTTACAAGATTCTGGGCTATTATTGCCTATCCCAATAACCTATAGTTTTAGTCTTCCTGCGGGGTTGATTTTCTGATCTGGTCTCCCTGTTGAGGAGCAAGAATATAGCTTTGAAGATACTCAGTGATAATGGTTTGTCCCTTGAGATTCACAGCTTTCCTTGTCAGTTTAATATTTTTGGTTATGGATATGAAACAGCATGGGGTTCACAAATGAACCCCCAATACTTAATCAGGCTAAATATTCTAATTCTAATTTTAATGCTTAGATTTGGAACTCTTGTGTATGCCCTTTTGCCTAAAGAAAGATAGTTCCTTATTTTCTTGCATCTCTAAAAGGGGAACTTAGAAATGTGCTTTTGTTGGCAATTAGGAAATCTGGGTGGACAGTTAACCACAGAACATTAATCATAGGCACACGCGACATAGTAACAGTTTAAGATAACCAAAGTTCAACTTGTAAACAAGCGATATTTTAGCCATATGCTAGCAATACTTTAGCAATATCTTAGCAATCTTCCTTTCTGCTTCATGAGTAACCAAGATTCACTTCCCTATTATCTTCACTTTACTTCCCTATTATGTTTTGGGGATCTTATGAGAATCATGTATTTGTAACTCTCCCAGAATATTTGTAAACTTTCCCTAAATGTCCTGTACTGACCTAAGTAAGAACCTTCCCAAAATGTCTTTTTCTGACCTAGGTACTGACATAGGTAAGAAGTTTATGACCCTAAACATGTATACGCCTGTATGACGTCTGTATGATTTGTAATAATCAATTTGAAGGTATAAAAACTCTGCCAAAAGGTCCCTAAAACAGTTCAGTTTGATGCGAATCAACTGAACTCTTGGACGCGTTCAATACAAATAAAAACCTCTCTTCTCTTGGAAAATTGATGGTGTCGGCTTCTATTATTACGTAAGTAAAAAAGGCAGATCTTAATTTTGCCATAACAGATAGCTTAATAACAGCAGTTCATGTCTACTAATCTCACAATGATGGTAAAACAGAAAGTATTGTTTTTTGAATCAGAAGCTTAGAGTAGAATGCCACCATTCTATTTTTTTCCAAACACATGACACTAAGTTATTTGACTTTTCCTAAATATGTAAGACAAATGCAGTACTCAATGAACTGAAAGCTGACATTTTCTAGAAGACAATCCCAAAGTTCAATATTAATTGTGCTGAGTAACTTCTAGAGCTTTCTGAGAATTTTTTTTTAATCCACCCAATAACTCTTTAAAAACATAGACATAAAATTGCTTATTTGACCAAAGTTTTATTCAAAAAAGTAATTTTAAAAAAAATTAGGTAAAGTAAAAAAATAAGAGATCCTAGAAAGACAGAATTGGATAACAGAAGATGCCATTTGGAACAAAAACCACCATGACTATGTCTGGTATTAGAGAGGGATGAATAAGAACTACAAGATGATGATGCACAGAGCTGTTTGCAGAAGTTGTGCAAGATGGAAGCTCAAATGACATTGTACTATGACATCACTGAGCTTTCCATTATCACAGCACAAATTCTCCCTCTTTTGCATGTGTCTCATGAAGAGCAAGGACAAAATGAATGGTGCCTCTAGCATTTCAGTGAAAACATCTGACCTCCGAAGATACTTCTAGTAAGTATACCCAAAGGTGCTTTTTCAAGAGGCAACTGGACTTTCTTTCTTTCTTGCAGGAATATCTGAAAAGCTCAGGAGAATCTTCAGCCAATACAACATACGTGCACGTTTTAAACTCAAGAATACACTAAAGGCAGAAGCTGTCCTTTTTACCCCAAGGATCAAACACCCAAACACAAACTGAGCAATGTGGTATATTGAATTGAATTGAATTTTATTATTTGTATGCTGCCCTTCTCCGGGAGGGACTCAGGGTGGCGAACAACTCAAAAGGGGAAAGGGGGAACATAGAACAGAATACAGATAATTAAAATAAGCAAGAATCACGCAACCACACAAGTCGAGAGGGGAGGGAACTCATCAACCCCAGGCCTGCCGGCAAAGCCAGGTTTTGACGGCTTTTCGGAAGGTCTGGAGAGAGGTGAGGGTCTGAATCCCTGCGGGGAGTTCGTTCCAGAGGGCTGGAGCTGCCACAGAGAAGGCCCTCCCCCGGGTAGTAGCCAGGTGGCATTGGCTAGTAGACGGAACCCGGAGGAGGCCAACCCTGTGTGATCTAATGGGTCTTTGGGAGGTAATTGGCAGCAGGCGGTCTGTCAAGTACCCAGATCCAATACCATGAAGGGCTTTATAAGTTACGACTAGCACTTTGAAGTGTATCCGGAGACTGATCGGTAGCCAGTGCAGCTCGCAGAGGATAGGTGTAACGTGGGTGTACCGAGGTGCACCCACAATCGCTCGCGCGGCTGCATTCTGGACGAGTTGAAGTCTCCGAATACTCTTCAAGGGCTGCCCCATGTAGAGCGCATTGCAGTAGTCCAGTCTTGAGGTCTCGAGGGTGTGAGTGACTGTTGCGAGCGCCTCCCGGTCCAGGTAGGGACGCAACTGGTGCACCAGGCGAACCTGGGCAAATGCCCCCCTGGTCACAGCCGACAAATGGTGTTCTAAGGTCAGCTGTGGGTCCAGGAGGACTCCCAAGTTGCGAGCCCTGTCTGAGGGGCGTAAATTTTCACCCCCCAGCCTGAGTGATGGAATATTGACCAAATTCTTGGGAGGGAAACACAACAGCCACTCGGTCTTGTCCAGTACAATGCAGAGAGACATGTGCAGTTCTGTACATTGGGGAAACAAAACAACCACTTCATAAACCTAGGAGAACAAACCCATCAGGACAAGATTCAGCAGTCCATCTGCATTTAAAAGACAAAGGCCACTCTTTTGAAGACAGCAAAGTCCACATTTTGGACAGAAAGGACCACTGGTTTGAAAGAGGGGTCAAAGAGGCCATCTATGTCAAAATTGGACAACCCTCTCTCAACAGAGGGGGACAGATACAGTATGACACCATCTATCTCCACTCTACAGCACAATCCTTTCAGCAAGAAGACGTCACCCTCATTTGCACTACTCAGGTGATCCTCAGGCAGGGGTGGGTTCCTGACAGTTCTAACCTCTTCTATATAAGAGGTTCCACAAATCTACAGTGCCGTTTAGAACCGGTTCCAGCTCTCTCCCCCTGCCTGTCCGCACATCATCAAGATGAAGAGTGAGAGGAGGAATTCTGGGAGTTGAAGTCCACAAGTCTTAAAGCTGTGAAGTTTGAACACCCCTGGGGTTTTTTTTTCTAAAGGGTTAGGGGTGCAAGGGTCTTTTAACTTGACAGCTTTAAGACTTGCGTGCTTGAAATGCCAGCGTTTCTGAGCCAACATTTTGGTTGCTAAGCAAGAGCATTGTTAAGTGAGTTTCACCATATTTTACAAGTTGACCATGCCCACTCAGTCATATGGCTGGCAAGCCACTCCCACCCGGTCACATGGCCGGCAAGCCACTCTCACAAAGCAGGCCACACCTACAGAAGAGGTTCTAAAAAAAATTGAAACTCACCACTGTCCTCAGGAAAACAAATAAACCTCCAGGTAGTCTCAATGACTCTCTAAAAACAATGCAAATGATCAGATATCTGCAAGGAATACAAATCCTTCCATTCGCCACCATCCAGTCAGAGCTGAAGAAGCTTCTTGGATGAGAAGTGAAACATCTTCCAAGAAAAACAAGAAAGTCCAGTTGCCTCTTGTAAAAGCACCTTTGGGACAACCATGACCTGGATGATTGAGAATCTCCATAGACAATTGGAAGTACACCACATATCTCAAGAAATTCTTTCCTCTGCCATGCGACCAAGGTCTTCTCCTTGGCTTTAAATAAAATGTGAACAGCCGCAAGGAGAAACAGGATGCTTTTGATCTCATCACCACTTTACAATTTAGATGAGGAGGAGAAACCTTTGTACACAGCAGTCTTTTTTCTGCATTTTTCACCCCTTTGGAAACCTTTAAAAGAAATGTTTCCTTAATTATATCAGATAAGAACGGACCAAAATGGCTGGAGAAAACTTTGCTCCTGAACTCTGCTGACTATAGCTGAATGCCAATGTATCAAATAAAGCTTTTCATTACCAGGTTAAAGCAGATGGGGTGGGGTGAGGATGTTTAAATGAGAATTTTTGAAAGGGCATTTTCCTAAAGTGCTCGGTTTGATTGGAAAAGGATATAATTTGATTTAATTCAAATGTTAATTACTCAATAATATTGAAGAAAAATCTCAAGTACTTAAGCTTATTAACTATGAAAAGGTAATAAAGAAGTCTGCTTATTAAGAGATTTAATTGAACACATAGTTCGAAGCCAAGGAAAGTGTTTTCTGCTTTCTATGCAAAACCAACTTTGAGGCGGGGGGAGAAATGCCTCTCATTTGCAGCATACTTCAAATGTCATGGCATCCCTGAGATACAATATATAAACACTTATCACTGTGATTAAATATTTGTCTTAGTGCAAATATTTACCTGCAACAAATCAAGCATATTCTGATACTTCTCTGTAAAACCCACAAGTACTAGAAATGCCTGTTGCCATCCAAAAACAAAACTGGGTTTGTCACAGGTAGAGGCAAAATACTGGTTTTGTACTTATATAATAGATAGCAAAGGTAAAGTTTCCCCTCACGCATATGTGCTTGTCATTCCCGACTCTAGGGGGCAGCGCTCATCATCGTTTCAAAGTTGAAGAGCAAGGGCTGTCTGAAGACATCGCTGTTGGTCATCTGGCCTGCATGATTGAACTCCGAAGGTGCCCAGAACAGTTACCTTCCCACCAAAGATGGGAAGTAGATTTTTCTACTTGCATTTTTACATGCTTTCGAACTGCTAGGTTGGCAGAAGCTGTCAGGAGCCCTAAGCTTGGTTGAGCCTTGCTGGATGATGATGTAATGAAAGGGCTTTGGGCAGTTCCTACTATGGCTCTGCCAGAAGGAGGTAGATTTTTGTTATGTAGAATAGACTGGCTCAGGCCTTAATGGTCCATCGACAAAGGTGTGGGGGCTGACTTTCTGCCTCTCCTTTAGGGGGAAATATTCTGCCCTTTCAATATTTCCTAAAATATTTCATTTTTCTAGGAGTGGGGTGGGTGCTAACTTCCTGCACTACATTCAATTGTCCTATGCTGGGTTATCTCTTTGTAGTGTGGGTTGTCCTGGGACATGTAGGCTGTGGTGAGTCAGCTGCGGCAAGTTGGCTACAAAATACGCTAGACTCTTTTTAGAGAATGTGGCTCCATTTTTTTAATGAGTGGGCCTTAAGTGTCAAATACCTGTAAACCAGAGGTGGGTTCCTACCAGTTCGCACCTATTCGGTAGAACCGGTTCGTCAAATCTACTGAACCGGTTAGAAGAGGTTCCACCAGTGGACCCAGAAAGCAGGCCACACCTACAGAAGAGGTTCCAACATTTTTTGAAACCCACCACTGGTCCTTGGATATGATTATTCTAAACTATCATGCTCATATTTATAAAACTCAGTGCCTCTGTGAAAGGTAAGGATGACTACTGCATTTGTGGTGCAATCAGAACATTGCGTGTGTTGAAGTTGTTTTAATGCAAACCAAAGATGCCTTTTAAAAAACAAGTTTACATCATATTCTGATGCATGCCAGTGCTGCGTGTGAAGTAATTTAAGGTGGTTCTGACAAGTGTCGGCATCTTCATATCCGGTCACATGGGCAGCAAGCCACTCCCATCTGGTCACATGGGTGGCAAGCCACTCCCACAAAGGAGGCCACACCCACAGAGTAGGTTCAAACAATTTTTTAAACCCACCACTGCAGTAAACTGTTGTGACAAAATGTTTTCTTGCAATTGTCCACATTATTTATCAAATTTATGTAGCCCCTCTATCTCATAAATGTGACTCTTGGTGGCATACAATAATGCAGAAAAATTAAAACACCCAGCCACCCTCTGGATTTTCTGCAACTGTTATTAAGGAGGCATTGGTGACAATCATAGATTAATACTGGAGATTTGTTGAAGAAAGTTCATTTCTTTTTTTCTTTAATGTCAGGGAGAAGATCTTGCAATTACAGTAAATAACAATGAAAACTTTGAACCAATATGAGGCTGCTGTGGAAAGGTCACACTTCACGTGAAAAAATCATTACAAAAGCAATAGTAATAATAAAGAAATGAACCTACTAATATTATAATGGCATGAAAATTTATGAGACTAACCTACACATGGCACATTATGTTTACTTATGGCCACTGTGAAAAAGATACTGCTAGGAATTAAGTGATTTAACCCAGTCAAATAATAGCCCAGTAAACTCTTCTAATAAGACACAATCAAACGAATCATTGGTGGTAGGGAATTATAGATGTTGAACTATTTGTCTGACAGGGAGCCATTGAGAAGGGCCTTTCTTCCCCCTACTCTCATGCCCATCATCTCTGCCCTCTCCCTTCCCTCTCCCATGTGCTCCTCTTTCCCACCCTATCTACATCCTAGCACTTTGTCCCAAATCATCAGGCACTTCCCCATTGGTCCACTGGAGGGTGAACATCATGGCTGGCTTTCTAGAGGAAGCTGCAAAGGAACTGACATCACAAACAATCGCTGCTCTAGGATGCCACACTCGCTCTCCTTAACGGGCCAGATGTTGTTGCAGAGTTATGCTGGAACACACACACACAAACACACACACACACACACACACACACACACCAGTGGTGTCTTACCTCCCCAGTATTTGTTTCCAGAGGGTAAGTCATCTGTGTACCAAGTTTGGTTGAAATTGCTTGAGACACTCCAGAGTTATGCTGGAACATGCATACATACATATGAAGAAGATAGAAGATACACACACACATACATGCGCGCGCACGCACACACAATACTATTCTTTGTACTATTCTTATTTGTGCTTTTGGGTTTTGTTTCCAAGATCTGGCAGTTTTGGCTGATATCCCATAATATCTTGCCCCAGCAGAATGGTGCTACTAAACCTTCTTGTTATCAGTAATTTTCTCTTCTCCATTAGCTAAGTAGGCAACAATTGACATATCTTGACCATTCAAGTCTTTAAGCATGATGATGTCTGTTCCCTACTATCGGACCTCAATAATGAATTTTGTTACAGAGAACATGGCTAGTTTTGGCACTTTCTTCCCAGATCAATTTCTTGGGAGTATGGGTCAGCAAAATGAGTCAGCTATCTGGATTTACACCTTCCTGTTTATATGTCTTGATTCTGGGGAAATTAGCTTAAACTCCTCCATGACAAGGCTGGTTTCAATTTTCTAGAAGTTAACTAAGTCAGTTAAGCCTTACTTTATTTGTCTGTGGAGACTGTCAGTCATCCAGGTGGTGGTTGCCCCAAAGGTGCTTTTTCAGAAGGCAACTGGACTGCTGAAAAATCTTCTTGGATGAGAAGCAAAACATCTTCAAGGCAAACAAAGGAAGTCAAGTTGTCTTTTGAAAAAGCACCTTTGGGACCATGCTTAATTGGTTCCCACAACCCACTGCACCCCATTAACCCAGTAACATGTGTTGTGGGAATAGATAGGATTATTCAGTCTAGATTACCAATAGATTGCGAGTTCAATTTTTATATCTTTTTCTTTCCATTTAGTAATCATCAGGCAAATACAGCAGCCTTACTATGGAGAAAGTCGATAAAGAATTTTCCATCCTCAGTCATTATATTAAATCCCAGTGTTATTTAATGAAGCTATAGAAAAGAGATTCAAGATTAAGAAAAGGTAGTAATGCTTTACAGGAAAAGGTTCTTCTTACCCAAAATCACTTATTTACATAATGGAAAGATAAAATTTGGTACGTTAAGATGTGGTGGCCTTAGCATGTAATGTGGATGAATTTCGGAGGATCATAGACAAATTCTTGGAGGATTCAATTACTAAAGGCTGTATGACATGTTAATATATTGCTCGGGTATCAGAGATTGTATTATTTTAATCTCCTCCTCATCGTCTTTTCATCTCAGGATCCATTGAACTCTGAATTAAAGATGCAGCACTGCTGTTTATATCTACTTACTGCATTTCTAAGTCAATTCCAATTATATATAAGCTTTTCTAAACAGTCCAATGTCAGTTTACCATAAACATTTTTTTTTTAAAAAAAGAAACACATTGACAACTTCATCACGTTTCAAAACAGGGAACATCATGTAGAGTTGGGGGCACAAAATTCATTCATTCGTCCATTCTCCTCGACCGCAATGAAACCACATAAATTCAGATACAATTTCACTTCCAACAGAGCTAACCCGGTCAGAAGCAGCATTTCGGGATCAAAAAGTCTTTGAGACCTAACTCTGTTTGCTTTATAAAAATCCTCTACCACGAAAACAATGTTTGACGCGTGAAATCAAACAGACTGCATTTAAATTATCATCTAAATTAGGTTTTTCCAACAAGATATTTCTCCAGCTGCTGTAATAATGAGATGGCATTCTGAAACCACCAGGGGTGGGTTGTTATGGGTTTGCTTAGGTTCGGGAGAACCCGTAGCTAACATTATGGCCAGTTTGGAGAATCTCCAAACCCCATCCCTGGCTGGTCACACCCATCCCTCCCCTCCCCTCCCAGGAGTTTCCATGTGGCCCATTTTGGAAGTGCAGGAATCTCCCATGGTCAGGGAGGGGGGAAAACAGGCCCATTTCCAGCCTCCGGAGGGCCTCCAGAGCCCAGGGGAGTCAGTTTTCACACTTCCAGAGCCTCGAGGAAAACCTCCAGAGCCTGGGGAAGGTGAAAATTCCCCCTGCCATGGTGCAGGAGGCCTACTAGGCCATGCCCACCAGGACACACACACCCAGCAACTGGGCAGAGAACCTGTTGCTGAAATTTTTGAACCCCCCCCCTCCCTGGAAGCCATGCTATTCATGGATCATCTTTTCTAGTATTGTTTCTATGCTTGTCTTACCTTCTCTGTCTTATATCAATCAAGAAGAGCAGGTGTGATGCTTGTCTCCTAGAGAGATCCAAAAAAAAAAAGCATCGTTCTCTGATTGCCATCTGCAGCACAGCTTCCTCTTATTACCTGCCACTATTCTTTGCCACAGCTGTTATCTCAGACCCAGATATGTGGGGTTATTGTTTCCTTCCTAGTCCAGCGGAGCAGGACTAGCAGCAGAAATGGAATCCACCCAAGAGAATCCAGATATGTGATAGCCCTAAGTTAATAGTTTTTGTCCTCTGTAATCGAATGGATGGGGTCACAGAGTAGGTGCAAAAATATTTCCAATTGTGTTATTAAAAGAATCACAATATGAGACATCTGAACGTTCAAAAGCAGCTGGTAGCTAGAGCAGAATTGACAGCAAAGTGAAGGGGGTTTGCAAGAAACAATGAAAGTTGCAGAACTTATAATGGCTTCCAAGTTCCTAAGATAGGGTACAAAAAGGAAATGGAAACATTGATTTCCCCCCCCCTATCCTATTCTTTCCATCTCTCTTCTCCTTTTAACTAAGAGGGTTATAAAAGAAGGAGCCGGGGGATTTTATCTCAGTATTTCAGGGCTGACAAAGCATATTTTGAGTAGCTGGAATATGACAGGACTCTTGTAACACCCAAACGCTTGGGTGAGTAAATGTTCCAATGGAGGTTGTAGAATACAATTCAACAGCGAAAGTATCTCTTGAAATTATCTTTCATCCAGAAGCCTTTCATCTTGGAACTTTAAATAGTGTTCCTGGCATCTTGCCTTTCAGGGTGTTAATGCTGTCACCTTTCAAATGCCTTAATTTTGGCGCCATTTGATCTGCAGTCCTACATTGTTATGGTGAAAACTCAAATTAAATAATAATAATAGTAATAATAATAATAATAATAACAACAACAACAACAACAACAACTGGGGGAAAAAACCCCAACAGGGAGAATCAGCAATAGCAGAACAAAGGATGGTAGATAATCACAAATAAAATATTCAGCAGGGGTGCGCTTCAAAAATTGCAGCAATGGGTTCGCTGCCCCATTACTGGGTGGATGTGGCCATGGTAGGCATGGCCTAGTTGGCCTCCTGCACCATGGCAGGTGGGGGTGTTGTTTTGGTGGCACCAAAAGTGAAAAACCAGAAAAGCAGGCCACAGTTGAATTCTGGAAAGAATTGTGGGAAAATGCAAAGGACTACAACAAGGAAGCAAAGTGGATACATGACTTTGAGAAAAGCATTGGCAACAAACAAATGCAAGTATTAGAAATAACAACTGAGATTATCAAAAATCGAGTTAAAAAGGTAAAGAATTGGACATCACCTGGAAAGGACCAATTACATGGTTTCTGGCTCAAATATCTGACCAGTTTACATGCAATATTGGCCAGGCAACTGAATGAAATTTTACAAAAGGGCCAAATTGATGAATGGTTGACAACTGGAAAAACATACTTGATTCAGAAAGATCCAACTAAAGGAACAACACCTGAAAACTATAGACCAATAACATGCTTACCAACAACCTTCAAATTACTCACAGGCATTATTGCAGATAACATGATGGATTATTTGGAAACAAACAACATCTTGCCAGTAGAGCAAAAAGGCAACAAAAGAAGGAGCAGGGGCACAAAAGATCAGCTTCTAATTGATAAAATGATATTAGAAAATTGTAAGAACAGAAAAACGAACTTGAATATGGTCTGGATTGATTACAAAAAGGCATTTGACTCACTGCCACATAGTTGGATCATAAAATGCTTAGAAACAACTGGCATTAGCAAAAATATTACATCCTTTACTGAAAAGGCAATGAAACAATGGAGAACTGAGTTGGCAGTAGGGAATGAGAGCTACGGAATGGTTAATATCAAGCGAGGAATTTTCCAGGGTGATTCACTTTCACCTCTTCTCTTCATCATCGCAATGATCCCACTATCAGTAATCTTAAAAAAAATTAAATTAGGCTACCAAACAGCCAAAAAAGCTGAAAAAATTTCGCATTTACTATATATGGATGATTTGAAACTCTATGGAAAGTCAGAAATAGAAATCCAATCATTGACAAATACAGTCCGAGTATTCAGCACCGATATTTCAATGCAGTTTGGCATGGAAAAATGCGCCACTGTATCCATAAAAAGGGGCAAAATCACTGCATCTGAGGGAATTGAAATGCCCAATGGCCAACTAATTAAATGCAAAGAAAATGAAGCCTACAAATACTTAGGCATTCTGCAGTTGGATAACATCAAGCATGGAGAAGTAAAAACTATTGTCAGGCGAGAGTACACCAACAGAGTTAGGAAAATTTTGAAATCTAAATTGAATGGTGGAAATACAATCAAGGCCATAAATACCTGGGCAATACCAGTTATAAGATACACAGCTGGCATAGTTAACTGGACACAAGCTGATTTGGACCTTTTGGACCGAAAAACCAGGAAACTAATGACAATGCACTACAGTTTACATCCACGTGGTGATACTGATAGACTATATCTGCCCCGAAAATCAGGTGGCAGAGGATTATTACAAGTGAAGCAAACAGTTGAAGAAGAAAAACATACACTGGCTGATTATTTAAAAGACACTCAAGAACATCTATTAATCGAAGTAAAGAACAAAAATCTACTGAAGGCCCAACAGACGAAACAAGAATACAGAAAAGATGTGATAAAATCAAGAATGGAGAGTTGGCAGAACAAAGCACTGCATGGTCAATTTCTGGAAAAAATAAAAGATAAAGTGGACAGTGAACAAACTTGGTTATGGTTAAAAACAGGTACATTAAAGAAAGAAACAGAGTCACTAATCCTGGCTGCGCAAGAACAAGCTATCCGCACAAATGCCATTAAGGCCAAAATCGAAAAATCCTCTGATGATGCCAAATGCAGACTTTGCAAAGAAGCTGATGAAACTGTTGATCACATACTCAGCTGCTGTAAAAAAATCGCGCAGACTGATTATAAATTGCAGCACAATTCAGTAGCACAAATGATCCATTGGAATTTGTGCAAAAATTATAATATTAAAACAGCAACAAACTGGTGGGAACATCAGCCTGAAAAAGTCACCGAAAATCAGATGGTCAAGATCTTGTGGGATTTCGGACTTCCTGGGAGGAGCCTACTGGTGAAGGCAGCAAAAAATCAGCTGCCTCCGAATTCCTGGCTACGTACCTGTTTAGAGGATCTTCCATCTGACGTCTTATCAGGTTTTCTTATCCTTCAGGCAAGAGGGAAAGAAGAAACTGTTTTGCTGGCAAATGCTCTTCGATTTTTGCAGCTTTTGTGCTTGCAAGGAAAGGGGGGCTAGCCCAAGGCAGAACGGCTGTCCGTGCTGGGAACTTCAAACTGCCTTGTGCAGGACAAAGTAGGTCTCTCCCACTCTGCTCTAAGTTTTGTTTGATTTAATCTTATCACGAGCTGAATCCGTTTACTGCGAGGACAATAATTGCTTATCAACATTTTAGCTTCTTCTCTTTTTCTCCTCCGAAAAATTATTTACTCAGAGGCTTTTAAAATGGCGCCGAGCAGGCTGGTTTCTCCGGTAATAACGAACACTTTTTGCTAATTCTCACAAGACTTCAAAAGAATTCAAAACAAAAGAGATAGCTTATCATATGTTTTGGTTTCACAATAGAAGAATTTTACTCCTTCATTAACTTTGCTTATTTGGAAGTTAAATGGTGACGAATCTGTTGAACGGTCTTGTTACAATGTTTACTCACTGAAACTTTTGCCAAGCCTTAAACTTCAAAATAAAAGCCTCTTTACTTAAAGCTGCATATTTAGGCGATAGAGTTTTATTAACTGCAGGCAGACAAATTTTGAAATGGCCTCAAAACCAAATATTAACTTGAAGTCGTCACCCTCCACTTCCAGGGGCACATCCTCAGTGCCTGGCACAAAGCTGCAGCCTCCGCTTCCTACGCCCCCTGCTGGGGATGTGTTAACGAAAGAATTTTTCCTGAGTAATTTAAGCGAGGCTCTTAATGCACAGACAATTAAAATGGAAGATAAATTTAGAGATAATAGAGAGGAGGGAAAAGAGGAAATAAAAGAAATGAAAGAAGAAATTAAAAGTGAAATTAAAAGTGAAATAAAAGGACTTAAACAGGAGTTGTATGAGAAATTTGAGGCTAAGGTTGATAAAATTAGAGATGACATGCTGAGTCTTGTAACTGTATTAACAGAACATATTTCTGGAGTGGAAGATACTCTAGAGGTTCTTAATGATGCCAATGCTAACTTGACATTGAAAACAGAGGTGGTGGAACAAAAAGTGGAAAATGCTGAAAAAGAAATTATTATGATACAGTACCGACAAATGGAGTTCGCATTAAGAGTAAGGGGGCTGCGTGAGGAGAAACAGGAGAACCTGAAACAGATCCTATCGGAAGCTTTTGACCGCCTGATGGGAAGACCAGGGACCAACCAAGGCTGGCAAATTGACAAAGCTTACCGCGTTAACTCCTGGCTGGCAAAGCAGAAGCAGCTTCCTCGAGACATCGTTATATATTTTACTACAAGAGAGTTCAGAAATATGGTACTGCAAGCGTCTTATAACACTAAGCTTCAAATTGGCGGTGAAGACCTGGCTGTTTTGAAAGAGATACCACCTCAAATGTTAAGAGCCAGAAAAGACTACGCTTTTTTGGTCGAAGAACTCAGAAATCGTCAGATACAGTATAGATGGGATGCACCATTCGGCATCATATTTACATTTGATAAGCAAAGGTACCGCCTCAACTCTGTATGGAAAGCCCGAGATTTTTATTATAATATATTGAAGGCCGGACACCCTGCACCATCTGGACCTAGAGAAAGACCACAAGAAGGACAGGATAGACAGCAAACTATACAACCACCAGACAAGATGGAGCATCTCTCTTCTCTAGAAGTGCAAGGTGCTATGGAACCAAGACCTAGCCGCATGACTACTAGACGTATGGAGAAACAAGCTAAGAAGCAACAGCATCAACAATCATCGGCCATCGATCAAGGAACTACAACAACAAATCTGGAAGCAGTGGGAGGAGCTAGACCTAAGGTTAAACAGGCCGTGCAGGAAGCTCTAAAAATGCTTCAACCAACCAAAGATGACAACTAAGATTTTAACATGGAATGTCAACGGACTGAACTCTCCACAGAAGAGGAAGAAAATATTTCATTATCTTAAACAGTTTAAGAACGATGTAATTTGTTTGCAAGAAACTCATATCAAGTCAACTGATCAAAAATATTTGATCAACTCAAAACTTGGTCAACATTTTGCAGCTTCTGCTATGGAAAAGAAGAATGGTATAGTTGTATACTTAAGAAAAGATATGAAAGCTGAATTAATAGAAGCAGATCCCTTCGGAAGATATATTGCTTTAGACTTAATCTTAGAAGGGAAAAAGACATTACTTTTGGGAATTTATGCTCCCAATCAACAGCAAGATAGATTCTATAGAAATCTTCATGCTAAATTAGTACAGTGGGACTATAGTTCCTGTATACTATTGGGTGACTGGAATGGAGTGATAGACACTAAGAGAGATAAGAAGATTTCCCGCCTAAATACCAAGATGCGAGCAAAGTTACCCAAATCTTTCTTTGACATTATGGATGATTTCGAATTGAGAGATATCTGGCGAGAAAGAAATGCAGAGGAATATGACTTCACTTTCTTCTCGGACAGGCATCAATCCCTTTCAAGGATTGATTTTATTCTAACCACTAATGATTTGCTTTCTAGGGTCAAGAAAACAAAGATTGCAGCTAGAGTCCTTTCGGACCATAACCCAGTTTGGATGGAGTTGGGAAGGGTAGTGCAGGCAAGAAGGTTTTGGAAACTGAATGAAAATTTATTTAGATATGAAAACTATATTAATGATTGTAAAAAATTACTATCTGAATATTTTGTTTTGAATATGAATAAGGGTACATCTATGGAATTTGTATGGGATGCAAGCAAAGCGTATATGAGAGGAGTTTTGATGAATATAAATAAAACACATAGAAATAAGCAAGGGTTAAAACGAACAGAACTGGAAGAGGAAATTAAGAGAAAAGAGCTGGAGTTAACAAGGAAACCAGACGATACAAAGGTTAAGGAAGCTATTAACATATTAAAATCTCAATTCGACATGTTGATCTCTGACCAGGTAGCTACTAATTTATTATATGCAAAACACAATACTTTTTGTAATGCAAACAAACCTGGCAGATGGTTAGCTTATCAGATTAGGAAAAAAAGGAAAACTCGAAATATATCTAAACTGATTTACAGAGGGAAGGAGGTGTTCCAACAGGAAGAGATTCAAAAGGCTTTCTGGGAATTTTTTACAGAACTGTATAAAGGGGATAAAATTAATGGTTTAGACATAGACAAATATTTAGACAAGGAGAAAATACCTTCAGTTAGAGAAGAACACAGGCAAAAATTGAATCAACCAATAACCTCGGGGGAAATCCTGCAGGTAATTAAGCAATTAAAGCCAGGGAAAGCACCAGGTACAGATGGCTTGACAGCGGTTTACTACAAAAACTTACAGTTAGAAATGGTAGAACCTCTTAGAGAATTATTTAATATGATTCAAACGGAAGGTAAAGTCCCTCCATCTTGGAAGACAGCGTTTATATCTTTGATACCCAAAGAAGATCAAGATACTACTCAACCCAAAAATTATAGACCCATTTCATTACTGAATGTAGATTATAAAATTTTTACTAAAATATTAGCAAATAGGTTAATGTTGGTCATTCAACAATTGATACATACGGACCAAACAGGTTTTATACAAGGGAGACAGATGAAAAGTAATGTTAGATTAATTATTAATGCATTAGAATATTTGGGAAAGAACAACCAGATCCCTGCTGCGTTTATATTTTTGGATGCTGAGAAGGCCTTTGATCGAGTTAATTGGCAATTTCTGTTGAAGATACTGCAAAAAATGCAGATAGGAGATAATTTTTTACAGTCAATTAAAGCAATATACCAACAGCAAACAGCACAAATCATAGTCAATGGAAGTCTGACAGACTCTTTTCAAATTGGAAAAGGTACAAGACAGGGCTGTCCTTTGTCCCCATTATTGTTTATTATAACTTTGGAAGTATTGTTGAATAAAATACGGGGCTTGGATGGTTTAAAAGGGATCAAGATTAGGCAGCAAGAATATAGAGTCCGCGCTTTTGCGGATGATTTGGTCATAATATTGGAACAACCGCAGGAATCCAGTATGGTTTTAATGAATATGATTAATCAATATGGTCAAGTGTCGGGCTTTAAAATAAACTTAGGAAAAACGAAAATATTAGCTATAAATATGAATATTAAACAAAAGGAAGAATTAGGAGTGATGCTAGGATGTGAGGTAGTTAAAAAAGTCAAATATCTTGGAGTTAACATTTTAACTTCAAATGGGAAATTATATAAGCATAATTATGAACCACTTTGGTATAGCATACAGACAGAGATGAAAAAATGGGAGAAATTGCACTTATCTTTGCTGGGTAGGATAGCGGCAGTGAAAATGAACATTTTACCAAAATTTTTATTTCTCTTCCAAATGTTACCTATACTTAAAAAAGATGCGAACCTTTTAGAATGGCAGAAGGGTATCAACAAATTTGTGTGGGCAGGAAAGAAGCCGAGGGTAAAGATGAAAATAATGCAAGATGTACGTGAGAGAGGAGGATTGAAACTACCTAATTTAAAACTATATTATGATGCAGTGGCATTATCTGTAATTAGTGATTGGATTCATTTAACTAATGATAGAATATTGAACATTGAGGGACACGATCTGGTATTTGGTTGGCATGCTTACCTGTTATTCAACAAAAAATTGGATAAGACCTTTAAAAGTCATATTTTAAGAAATGCTTTATTGCGGGTCTGGAAGAAATATCAATATAAATTAAATGACAAGATACCCATGTGGGCAATTCCTAGACACGCAATTGAAAATATGAATACAGCACAAAAACAGGACAGAATTACTTACAGACAGCTTCTTACCTCGGAAAGGGGGGTATTACAATTAAAATGTTTAGAGGTATTAAAAGAGGAGAAGGTAGTTCAAACATGGTTCCAGTATGGGCAATTACAGGCTAGGTGGAAAATAGATCAAAAAATTGGTTTTATTCAAGTTGAGGATAATCTGTTTAAACAAATAAGAGATCAAAGCTTAATGCATATAAAGAGGATATATAATGTATTAATACAGATGGATTCGGAAACAGAATTAGTTAAAGATTGTATGATAAAATGGGCTCAAAATATTGAGGAACCAATAATGTTGGATACATGGGAAAGAATCTGGGTAAGAAATGTGAAATTTACACAAGCTCAAAATCTGAGAGAAAATTTTTACAAGATGTTCTATAGATGGCATTTAGATCCTAAAAAGTTGGCTTCTATGTATCCGAATGTACAGCCTAAATGTTGGAGGTGTGGTTCTCTCGATGCTACATATTATCATATATGGTGGACCTGCCAAAAGGTTAAGGCATTTTGGATAAAAATATGGTGGGTCATGCAAAATGTTTTTAAAAGAAGGATAAAGTTTAGTCCTCAGTTATTTTTACTAGGTATATGTACTGATTTTACAGTGGTAGAGACCAATTTGACTCTGCACCTGATAACTGCAGCAAGACTGTTGGTGGCGCAATATTGGAAGAAGGAAGACTTGCCTACAATCCAAGAATGGACATTGAAAGTAACAAACTTAGCTGAAATGGCTAAAATATCGGCATATCTCAAAGATCATTCAAATGAGAGATATAAACGAGACTGGAAAAAATGGATTGACTATATACAAAATAAATACGGGACTAAGAAATTCCAGTTAGCCTATGCTTAAGATCAGAAATGATTTAAACTGTTAAAAGTCAGTTCAGTAAGAAGAAGCTAAGGTCAATCTAGAATGTCATTAATTTCTTTATTTCTTTTTTCTCAATAGATTTTAGACTGTGTTAGTTAAAAATCCATACCGTGTACGGGTTCTGGGAAGTCGGGGGGGGGGGAAGGAGGAGGGGGGGTGGGGGGGTGGAGGGAGGGAGGGATACACACAACAAAAAAAATTGTACTTCAATGTCTTAATGATTGACAAATGATGACATATTTGTGTTTGTTTTTTTTAAAGAAAAAATAAAAAAGTTGAGAATAAGATCTTGTGGGATTTCCGTATACAAACCGACAAAATACTGGCGCATAATACACCAGACATCACACTGGTTGAGAAAAATAAGGTCACAATCATAGACATCGCAATACCAGGTGATAGCAGGGTCGCCGAGAAGGAACATGAAAAAATCGCAAGATACCAGGACTTAAAAATCGAAATTCAACGACTATGGCACAAACCAGCAGTGGTAATTCCAGTGGTAATTGGCACACTGGGTGCTATTCCAAAAGCACTGGAATTACATTTAAAACAGTTAAAAATTGACAAAATCACCATCAGTCAAATGCAAAAAGCCGCACTGCTTGGATCTGCACGCATATTACGAAAATACGTTACGACGTCCTAGGGCCCTGGGTGGGGCCCGACTAGTAACCAATGCCAAATCCGGCGAAACAACTGGCCGCTGTGATACAATTGTACAACAACAACAACAATAATAACAACAACAACAACAACAACAACAACTGGGGGAAAAAACCCCAACAGGGAGAATCAGCAATAGCAGAACAAAGGATGGTAGATAATCACAAATAAAATATTCAGCAGGGGTGCGCTTCAAAAATTGCAGCAATGGGTTCGCTGCCCCATTACTGGGTGGATGTGGCCATGGTAGGCATGGCCTAGTCGGCCTCCTGCACCATGGCAGGTGGGGGTGTTGTTCACCCTCCCCAGGCTTCAACGGCATTCCTCGAGCCTCAGGGAGGGCAAAGACTGCTTCCCCCAGGTTCCGGAGGCCCTCCAAGGCTGGAAACAGGTCCGTTTCTGGACTTCCAGAACCTTTGCACTTGCCTGGCATGATGAATGGGCTGTTTGGAGGCTGCTGGGAGGGGCAGGGTGGGATGGGCCAGCCATGAGTGGCATTTGGGGGTTCGCAAAATGGGCAGAATCCTAGCTAGAGGATCACCCAAACCCATGTGAACCAGGGGTGGGTTCCAGCAGAGACTACTGCTGGTTCGCTCAGGTATATGCCCTACGCGTGCATGCACAGTACAACTAAAATTGCTCTGCACATGCGCAGAAGCAAAAAAAAAAAAAGATGGAGAACCAGCAAGAGAACCGGTTCGGGGACATGGCAGGCCTGGGTCGCTGCCGGTTCCAGCGATGCAGGCCGTCAAGCTACTACCGGTTTGGATGAACCGGTAGGAACCCACCACTGATGCAAACCCCCAGCAGCCCACCCCTGGTATTCAGAGAAGCAGGATTGGAAGAAGTGCAAAAGCCTACCCAAGGCAAAGAAACCTAAATCTTTACAGAAATAGCTCACACAGTAGTGACAAACAAGGGAATCAGCAATAGAGGAAGCCAGTGGTGGGTTCTGGATCCCATTGCAACCGCTACGGTGCAACAGGGCCGGGAGCCCACCACATGAACGTGCGCAGCGCGAGCATGCGTACTTACCATCATGACGCTCTGTGACGCCTCCACAATGCTCCAGCTGCTCGATGTAGCATTGCGCAGGCGCCGTACCTTCTGTGCGCATGCTCGGAAGCTCCGAAAATTTCAAATACCAGTAAGTGTGGGTGGGCAGGTGGGCCCTCCAGAGCACTGTACCGGAATGGTGCTCCCGGCAGGTATACCGGTGCATACCCGGTCCTAACCCACCATTGGAGGAAGCCAGCATCAGTATTGAATTGTTCTCACTGCCAAACTTGGCATCTTCTCTTCCATCTTGTCCCCAGAAAGAATAAAATCTTCCAACTGAAAAAAGAGAAACTGAAACAAAAAAATAACCGAGCATGTAGAACAGGGGTGTCAAACTTACATTGTCATGGTGACATCATGTGACATATTCAGCGGTGGGTTTCACATTTTGTTACCACTGGTTCGCTGTGCATACGCCCGCTCATTCACTCACTTTTTCCAGCCTCAAAAAGTGCCTAAATAGGATGGCATAGAGCCGGAGTGGGTAGGCAGGTCCACCCGTGATTTCCGCTACTGGTTCGGGCAAACCGATCCAAACCGGCTGAATACCACATCTAGACGTATTGCAACTTTTTTCTCCTTCACCAAACTGGGCATGGGTGTGGCCAGTGTGTGATGCATTTGGCCTGCGGGGCGCAATTTTGACGGCCCTGATGTAGAACAATTAAAAAATGACAGAATAAATGCTGTTTGCATTGAAGCGTATTGTAAAAAACCAATATTAAAAGATCCAAATACTATAATATCGAAGATGTCCACCAGATCGCTGCAAGACCCAACCGATGTATACAGCACAGCTGCAGTTATAACTGAAGAACTTGGAAGCAAAAATCAACCAACAAGAAAAAAATAATAATCCACACAGCATAGCACGAAAATAACAGATCAGCTTGGAAAATAAGATCAGCATGCTAAGATAGCAGATGCAGGCAAGCTGCAGAGGATGAAAGAAAAGAAGCTGAAGAATAAAATAGGCCTCAACTCTACTGATTTTCCAGATATTCCTTAAAATTAATTTGATCAGGGAATCCTGTGAAGATAAAGAGTGAAACAGCACTATTGCAGTGAAGATCTTGAAGGCTGTCTCCCATGCTTTTAGTTCTATTTATGTTTTAATGGTTTAATGCAGGGGTTCTCAACCTGTGGGTCCCGACCCCTTTGGGGGTCGAATGACTCTTTCACAGGGGTCGCCTAAGACCATCGGAAAACACATATATTTGATGATCTTAGGAACCGAGATACCAATTTTATGGTTGGGGGTCACCACAACATGAGGAACTGTATTAAAGGGTCACGGCATTGGGAAGGTTCAGAACCATTGGTTTTATGGGTTTTCATGTTTTAATTCTGTTTTTATAGTGTGTCCCCTTTTCAGTTGAGTAGCCTAGAAAAGGAAATGCAAATAGGTATTAACTGGGCTGGCTGACATGATACTTTGGAATCTTTGGAAAAAACATGTTTATGGTCAAACATTGGGGTAGAGAATGATGTGTCTGTGAGGCTGACATTTCAAAATAAACCATTTGTTTCCTAGTTTCTATAACTGTTGACATTCTGCCTATAGGTACACAAATGCAGGATATGTCTGTGATACTGAGGATTGCCTGAATAGGCATTTGATAGTTCTGTCAGAGGGGCTGCGGTGGCTCACATGGTAAGACGCTGAGACTGCATTCCACTGAGGTTGGCAACTCAGTGGTTCGATTCCCATGAGCGAATAAACTGTGTAGGGATAGGAAAGGACCCTAACTCTAACCCCGATTGTCTACTGGCTTTCAGGAGTCCCATGGGTAAGTATTATTATTATTTATCATTATTTATTTGTCTTGTATGCCGCCCATTCCCGAAGGACTCCGGGCGGCTCACAATAGACAAGGGAAGGGGGAAGACTAGACAAAGACAACACTTTAAAAACAAAACCACAACATTCACAATTTCCGCGGGGCTGGATGTTTCACAGCCCCCCCCGGCCTGCTGGAGCAGCCAGGACTTGGTGGCTTTGCGGAAAGCCGGGAGGGTCGTAAGGGTCCAGATCTCGACAGGGAGATCATTCCAGAGGGCTGGAGCTGCAACAGAGAAGGCTCTCCCCCGGAGGGTTGCCAGCCGACATTGGCTGGTGGATGGAATCCGGAGGAGACCTAACCTGTGAGATCTGATCGGTCTATGGGAGGTAATCAGCAGGAGGCGGTCTCTCAGGTAAAGTAAACACTGTCCCCCCAAAATCCTTTCACAGAGGCAGCCAGGCACCTCAGGGATCCCTGGCTAACATGTGGCATACGCTTAAAAAAAAAGTGCTGTCAGAGTTTATAGACTGGATAAGATTATGTGAACAAAATTCCTATTGGTAGACCCAAAGGTGCTTTTTCAGGAGGCAACTGGACTATCTTGTTTTTTTTTTTTTTTTTGAAGAAATTTCGCTTCTCATCCAATAATCTTCTTCAGGATAGTGGGGAATGGAAGGATTTATATTCCTTGCAGACAGCTGGTAATCTGTATCCTTTTAGAGGGTCATTGAAGCACTTGGAGGTTTATCTGTGTCCTCAGGGTCACCTGAGTGGTGCTCCTGGTTTCTGTAGCCTGGAATTTTCCTCTGGAAATTCATTCCTACTCCCACACCATTCAAAGGGTGTTCATCTCAAATTGTATAGCTAAAAGTCTATAAAGATTCTAGGCATCATGACCTGGATGATTGAGAATCTCTACAAACCCCTATTGGTTTGGCCGAGGGAATATAAGTTAAATGGTGATATGTCTGCAGAATCCAACCTGGGTCGGTGTTATATATATATATTACTGGCGTGAAGAATTGAAATTATTCTGGTATGGTAAGAAAAGGAATAGTAGTTGTCTGCAACTCTGAGGTGAGATATGGAAATATGTTACCTTTTAGCCTTAGTAGTGATTAAATGGTGATTAATTTTCCACCTCCGTAAAGTGTGATATATTTTTATACAGGACTAAATATAGTTTTAAATATAAATTTTGATGGGTTGAATGCCATTTACAAATACAAATCACCATTCTCATAGCAGAAACCCATGACTGATTGTCCCTAAACTGAGGCTGCCTCTGCATGGACACTCCAAACAATTTTTAAATTTGGGGGTGATTATTGTAATTCCCTGCCAACAAAAGTGCATATAGCCAGGTCTATGGTTTTCCCGATTGCAATGTATGGCTGTGAAAGTTGGACCATAAGAAAGGCTGAGCATCAAAGAATTGAGGCCTTTGAACTATGGTGCTGGAGAAGACTCCTGTGAGTCCCTTGGACTGCAAGGCAATCAAACCGGTCAGTCCTAGAGGAGATCAACCCTGACTACTCTTTAGAAGGCCAGATCCTGAAGATGAAACTCAAATGCTTTGGCCACTTAAGGAGAAGGAAGGACTCACTGAAGAAGAACCTAATGCTGGGAAAGTTGAGGGCAAAGAAGAAGGGGATGACAGAGAATGAGATCTTTACAGAGAATGAAGTGGCTGGATGGAGTCACCAAAGCAGTAGGCGTGAGCTTAAATGGACTCCAGAGGATGATAGAGGACAGGAAGGCCTGGAAGAACGTTATCCCTGGAATCACGATGGGCTGGACACGACTTCGCAACTAACAATTGTAATTCCCAAATCTGTTCTATTGAAATTTAGTGGCAAATTATAACATAATACCTCCTCCTCCATTTGAAAGCCAATAAAATCTGCATCTCATATCTTTGGCAGATTTAATCAAATAATACAACTTACCAAATTCCCAACATAAGAAAATTCCCTTTTTGCCCCTATACAATATCATCAGATCAGTGTTATATCTCCTGAACTTTTGATTTTTCCAAAATAAAAATATGATTTGCCCTAGCCATAAATCTGAGCTGAGTCCCCAATAAGTGAATTCTTACTTTCAGTTCCATTTCCCATTCCCGTGATATTTTTTTTTGCTATAAAGCACTATAAAGTGGTATAGAACTGTTATTGCCATTGCTATTTATTTGAAAATAAAACACTAACCCTGACACTGCTTCAGCCAATCAATGTTATATCCTCAATGCTTGGAATGAAGAGCAAAAGAGGGGGCACAATTTGGGGTACAGAGATTCCCAAAAAAGTTCTTTGGGAATTACAGAAATATGGGATGATGGTGGTGTCAGGCCTGGAAGCCATCTTTTACATTGGGCCTTCAGGCCTGCCACATTTAGCGATGTGGGAAACTGGGAGGGGGGATTCTATGGAGTATGGGAGATACAGTCAAAATAACATTCCTTTCTCCAAGAGTCAAGGACATCTTGCTGCACACTGGAGTGGTGTGACCAGCGGTGGGTTCTACTGGTTCAGAGCCATTTGGCCAAACCGCTAATGGTTTGGCGGCCTGGGTCGCTGGAACCAGAAGTGACCCAGGCCTGCCACGCCTCCAAACTGGTTCTCTGGGCAGCGCCATAAGTACCACCATCTTGTTTTTCAGTTCTACGCATATACAGAACAATTTTAATTGCTCTGTGCATGTCCATGAGGAGTGCACTCACAAGCAAACCAGCAGTACTGCCTGCCAGAACTCACCCCTGGGAATGACTGGGAGGCATCTACAGTTGGGACAGTGCCTGATTGGACCATGTGATGAACATGTGGGTGCTGGGCAGGGACTTGGCTTTCTTTTGGGTGGGAAAAACCTGGAAACTTTCAGATTTGGGTTTTCCCAGAGGTGCCAATATGACAACTCTAATAAAATGGAACTTTGAGGAACCTCAAGCGTCAGAGTCTTCTTTAGTTGGGGGATGTTACTTGGAACCCTAACAAGTGATTTGGAGAATAATAAGGAAGACTAGGATTCCTTTGCACATTGCAACATTCATTTTTTATACTCATTACGATATAAAAAAAGACATTCTCTTTTTTGCAATTCTGAAATACTTTGGCCAATTAATAGTGACAATTTCCCAGGGTACAAGAGACGGTAGCCTTTGTCACATTGATAGTTTTAATTCAGTATGCCACACTTTCTGTGCCACAATCCATACTTGTGATTTTTCTCCTTTGTCTGCTGACTTTCAAATATTCTTACAGACATGCAAGCCAGCCACTTTATTTTTATCTTTTACTATACTTATTTTTAGCTTCTGACCATCTATGCACATAATTCCCCTTCCCTTCATTCTTTTCTTCCACCATCCTCAATATTTATTTGCAAGCTTTTTGTCCCAAACAGATATGCTAATGAGAGTAGAAA
Source organism: Thamnophis elegans (assembly GCF_009769535.1). Taxonomy (NCBI): domain Eukaryota; kingdom Metazoa; phylum Chordata; class Lepidosauria; order Squamata; family Natricidae; genus Thamnophis; species Thamnophis elegans. The sequence goes on along the minus strand of NC_045546.1, from coordinate 13,572,679 downwards.
TTCAATTCATCTCAAGGGCATCAGGCTGTGTATAGCTAATGTATTATGTCTCCAGGTCAGCCAGTGACATGAAAGTAATCCAGTTATCTTCTTGGGATATTCTCTATTCTAGCCAATCTTTTGCAGACCAAAGTGCAAAATTGTGTTGATCCAGGAAGGCGTAAAATTATCAAGTATATTCCAGGACTTTGACCTTGAAAATTTATTTGCATGCAAATCATGGGGTGGAGTTGGGGAAAATAATGCAAAATTAACTTCTGAAGATATCGTGGACAATCTATACCATAGAACCTTGGATTAACTTTATTGTCACTGTGAATGTACACTAATCAGCATACATTAAATGAAAATTCATTGCATGCAGTTCTCAAACTTTGCAACTTTGCAACTTTAATAAGGGACTCTGGGCGGCTCACAACAAAAATAAAAACATAAAAAATATTAAAAATACAATTATTTAAAATAAAATCATCCATTCAATCACGTGGGGCTGGATTTTAATCAACAGCCCCAGGCCTGCCAGAACAGCCAGGTCTTGGTCGCTTTACGGAAGGCCGGGAGAGTGGTAAGGGTCTGGATCTCTGCGGGTAGCTCGTTCCATAAGGCCGGCGCAGCTACAGAGAAGGCCCTCCCTCGGGGGGCCGCCAGCCAGCATTGTCCGGTCGACGGCACCTGGAGGAGGCCCAACCTGTGCGATCTTATTGGTCATTGGGAGGTGAATGGCAGGAGGCAGTCTCTCAGGTAGCCAGGTCCAATACCATGTAGGGCTTTAAAAGTAACGACTAGCACCCTGAAGTGGGTCCGGAGACCAATGGGGAGCCAGTGCAGCTCGCGGAGGATAGGTGTAACATGAGTGTACCTAGGTACACCCATTATCGCTCGCGAGGCTGAATTGCCTCCAATATACACTACATAAACATGAATAAATAAATAAATAATATAAAATTATGCATATACCCACATATATTATATGTCACAGAGAAACAACACAGTCTAATTCAGATGTATACATGTACATGACCCTCTGATAGTTATCAGTGCCTTCGGAGTCAGACATCAATGAGGCAGATGAACAGCTGGAGCCTGTTCCCAGTTTGCGCATGCAGAGTTGCCAGATGAAGGGAACAGCTAAAGAACAGGGGTCGACACTAAGGCCACAGGTGGATGATGAATGGCCCCTCCCAGAGAAAATAAAATAGGAGCGAAAGGGGAGTGGAGTTTGCAGGAGACAATTAGTTTGCTTAATTGCTTCCTGACTCTCTGTGACTTTTTGTCAAGTTTTGCAGATAACAGGCCGTCAGCTCTCCAAGCCAGATAAGGTCTGTGACCATAAATCTTCCCTTGAAAGGCTTTGTTGGATGTGAATGAGCAGAATTCACCATAAATTAATAAAAGGGGTTTTTGTCAGGACCAGGAGTTTGCTTCATGCTCTTGGGAAGCCTAGCTCAAAACACAAAGGAACTATTAGCTGTTTTGTTAAAGGGATTTCAATATGGATATGAACTGTCATAGAAGCCCTTTATGGCATGGGTCCAGGTTACCCGAGGAACTGTCTCATCCCAATGGGATTGGCCTGCCCCACTCTTTATGGTTGCTTTGGATCCCATTGGCCAGAAATTGCAGCTTACATGGCCGACTGCAGAACTGATCTGAGAGCTCAGAGACCCTGGATTTCAACCAAGCTATCTGAGCTTAAACATGACATTTGGCCAGGCACATGTGTAAAGGGAAGGGATGCAGTGGCTCAGTGGCTAAGACACTGAGCTTGTCAGAAAGGTTGGGGGGGCAGTAACAGAGTTCCATGCACCTTCGGCATTAAGTCATGCTGGCCACACAACCATGGAGACGTCTTCGGACAGCGCTGGCTCTTCAGCTTTGAAACGGAGATGAGCACCACTCCCTAGAGTCAGGAACGACTAGCACATATGTGCAAGGGAAACTTTTACATTACATGTAAAGGGAAGTAAAATGACATGTACTGTTGTATTATTAAATATGCAATCTCTGCAGAAAACAATAACTTATGCAGCCATCTTTAGTCTGGATCCTTCCAGATAATCTAGAACTACAGTATAAATCCTATCTCAATGACAGGGAATTTAATGCCAAACAGCTGAAGGGATCTAAATCTGTCTTAATTTCTAATTCTACAATAGTTGCTCGTAAGTGTACATTTTATATTAAGGTTCAGTGTGACCTGTTCTGTACTGAATCTGAATTTAATGCGTAGCTAGAAAAATACCGTAGCCAGAAGGCTACATCTGTATAAGCAATTTGGGAGCAACACTCCAGCTGTTGCTTCATTACAACACATCGGGGGGAAATGCTTAGGGGTTTCTCCAGCTGTAGTTCCATGCTACTTATGGATGTCCTTAGAGCTGAATTGTTTTGAAATTTGTTTGAATTTTGCTACAGTAAAATATTATCTAAAATAGACAAGGTTCCCTTCCCCCTAAAAATTGAAATCTTCCTGAACACAATATTAAGTGAAACATTTCACTTAGCACTGATTCACGGTGGCACAGTGGTTAGAGTGCAGTACTGCAGGCTACATCTGCTGACTGCGGCTGACTGCAATTTGGCAGTTTGAATCTCACCAGGCTCAAGGTTGACTCAGACTTCCATCCTCCCGAGGTGGGTAAAATGAAGACCCAAATTGTTGGGGACAATAGGCTGACTCTATAATCCACTTAGAAGAGGGCTGTAAAGCACTGTAAAGCACTGTAAAGCAGTATATATCTGCATTACTATTATTATTAATTTTCTCATCATTCCTATCACCCATCTCCTCCCATTTATGACTGTATGACTGTAACTTTGTTGCTTGTATCCTTACGATTTATATTGATTATTTCCTAGTATGATTTGATTGCTTATTTGCACCCTATGACTATCATTAAGTGCTGTACCTTATGATTCTTGATGAATGTATTTTATTTTTCTTTATGTACACTGAGAGCATATGCACCAAAGACAAATTCCTTGTGTGTTCAATCACAGTTGGCCAATAAAGAATTCTATTCTATTTTATATAAGTCTAAGTGCTATTGCCATTTCATTCAGTGTAAAAGCACAACAACAGAACTTTCCAGTTAAGTCACTCAAAGCACTGCTTCCTCAAATTATCAAGGTTACATAAATCTGAAATCAAGAAAAGGAATACACTGAAGTTGAAATTACATACACACACACACATTCTGACTTTCTTTTTTAAAAAAAAATATATATATACCATGCTGGCCAGATATACAGTATGGGAAGAGGACCACTAGATAAATCAACCCCCTCCCCCTGAAAAGATTAGGACCAACTAAACAATATTGGAAATATTTCATTATAATTCTTTCTTTCTCAGTTATTTTCTCCTTTTTAATGAGATCCTGTTCTGGGCCAAACACAAGCTATGGATTCCTTGTGTCCATAAAATATATTGAGGGTTTAAATCATAGGCAGAAATAGCATTAAGAAATAAATCAAGTTTTAAGGGTTGATGGCCTAAATTTCTTCTCAGCAAAAAGATAGGTAAGAATATCAGACCAGCTGATACGGTTACTGGCCAAAGGAAAACTACTGGCAGCTTGAATTATCTGTTTCCCAATAAGGGTGAGCAGTACCATTTTCTAATTGCTGGTAGTGTGATATCTCTGAGAAGTTGTCAGTTTACATAGCTAATGCACTGGTAGGTTCCTTATCGCAGTATTCCTAAGTGGAAAGAGAACCAATTTTTTGAAGAATCTTGAAGCATCTGTTCTAGACCATAGGAAACAGAGCTGGCAAAAATATTTGAATGAAAAAGAGACCTGCAAGAACAGAAGAGAAAGATGCCACCTAGAAGTTGGGGTACGTTTTCAGATGTACATTTTAAAAGCCAGGATGCAAAATTCAGAAATTGAACATTTTGCTACTCTTTCAAATAACGTTCGGGATTATATCATTCCCCAGCTGCACCACAAGAGTGCCGGGATGAGTTCCTGTCACTCACTCCAGCGCCTGCCCTTCCAGCAATTTGAAAATGGGTGACCGAGAGTAGAGAGATGGGTACCATTTTTGTGGGCAAGTTAACCTGGATACAAAAGGAGCTCCCAATCAGGCAATGGTGATGTCATCATCTAATCCTTTCATCCCAGAAGCATCTCAGCTTCTGAGATGAATGGAATGGGACTGGACCACCAAACCACCATAAAGTATCATCTGAAGGAAGAATGGAACATATAGATTTCTCAACAACTCTATTGATGTAGAAGATGACCAGCCTGAGCCCGAGGGAGGAATCAAATGTATCATAAGTCATGAGACCCTGCATGCCTGCAAGAGATCTAAGTCCAACCCATCTTGAATGCCTTCCTAATTCCCACTCATTTCCCTTAACCGTTGGTAGCTCAGATTCTTGTAGAGAACTTAAGCTTGCAATACATCTTTATACTCATGTGAACTGCCTGAATCTCCTGATTTCCCTGGCACTTGAGAACTGTTGGTCATAAGAAAAATATCAAATTATACATCACACGATAATGCATATATTACTAAGTGGCATGGTGAAATAGAAACTTACGCCAGCAGGAATTCCTATTCAGGCATTTATTTGTTTTTGAAGTATGTAGGGAACATATCTATTATCCTAGAGTTACATTCCAGTGAGTGTATTTTGTGAAATTAAACCATAATCTTCCCTTGATGTTGCCATCTGTTGAAGATCAGCTTTTATATAGAGGACAATTGGACACAGTTGTCCAAAGCCATTATCTAATTGGACATGGTCTATTTTAGATAGATGTAAACCAGAGTCGAACAATCTTTGAGTGGTGTTTTGGGGAAGAGAGGCAAGATGTTGGCAATTCAGAGCTTAAATTAAATCAGAAATAAGGCAATTTGTTGGCATGGTTTTCTTCTGTTTTGTTATATGGTAAATTGTTCTTGTTAGTTGCAAAGTTATATCTGACTCGTTGCAACCCCATGGACAACGTTCCTCCAGGCCTTCCTGTCCTCTACCATCCCCAGGAGTCCATTTAAACTCACATCGACTGCTTCAGTGCCTCCATCCAGCCACCTTATTCTTTGTCATCCCCTTCTTCTTTTGCCCTCAATCGTTCCCAGCATTAGGCTCTTCTCCAGTGAGTCCTTCCTTCTCATTAGGTAACCAAAGTATTTGAGTTTGATCTTCAGGATCTGGCCTTCTAAAGATCACTCAGGGTTGAACTCCTCTAAGACTGACTGGTTTGATTGCCTTGCAGTCCAAGGGACTCACAAGAGTCTTCTCCAGCACCACATAGTTCAAAGGCCTCAATTATTTGGCACTTAGCCTTTCTTATGGTCCAACTTTCACAGCCATTCATTGCAATTGGCAACTGTGGTAAATTACAACTTTTGAAAGACTCTGGGGACTATCTTCTGAATATTTCTTGAAGGGGTGAATGATCCTACTGTCTTAAGTTTGGCCCTCTAGAGTAAAATATCCACTGGTTTGACTTCAAAGTTTTTTTAAAAAATCAGAGAGGTAATTAGTAAAGGACGGTAGAAACAGGAAAGATGGTATTTGAGTAATATTCACATGGCTAGGAGGCAAGATTTCAAAGAAAGAAACTTTTAAAACTTTGATTAGATACTAGGCAAATTTTGTAGGCTTCTGTCCAATGTGGTATTTAACCTGCCTCTTTGAACTACCTTGAAAATACCCTCTGATTTAGCATGACGGCCACACGTGCAAATACAATCAAGAGGGGAAAAAAGATGTAAAAATCTATGGTTTTCTAAAGCAGTGTTTTTCAACCTTTTTTGTGCAAAGGCACACTTTTTTCATGAAAAAAATCACGAGGCACACCACCATTAGAAAATGTTAAAAAAAAATTAAATCTGTGCCTATATTGACTATATATAAAGTGTTTTTCCCACGGCACACCTTACACTATGTCACGGCACACTAGTGTGCCGCGGCACAGTGGTTGAAAAACACTGTTCTAAAGAATCAACAGAACTGGATCAGATACTATTAGGGACAGATGAAAAATGAATTAAGACAACATGTAGCTGTTGATTGAGTGTCAAAATAGAAGAAGAATAAGCGAAAGAAACAATGATAGTATGGGCCCAAACCTTTGGATATGTATGGAGTTAAGTAAATTGCAGAAACTGTGGAATAAAGATAAAGGCTCCCTTTGCACATATGTGCTAGTTGTTCCTTATTCTAGGGGGCGGTGTTCATCTCCGTTTCAAAGCTGAAGATCCAGTGCTGTCTGAAGACATCTCCGTGGTCATGTGGCCAGCATGACTAAATGCTGAAGGTGCATGGAACACTGTAACCTTCCTACAAAAGTGGCCCCTATTTTTCTACTCTGCATTTTTTACGTGCTTTCGAACTTCTTGGTTGGCAGAAGCTGGGACAAGTAACGGGAGCTCACTCCATTACGATGTGCTAGGGATTCGAACCGCTGAACTGCCGACCTTTCTGATTGACAAACTCAGCATCTTAGCCACTGAGGCTCCACTTCCCTTGGATATACATAGAGTTAGATAAATGGCAGGAACTGTGGGATAGAAATTATAAATTAACAATGTCAACTACATATAAGGAAAAAGAAAATACTCTCTGCAATGCCTATTCATAACCAGTGTGTAAATAATGGTAGCGCGTTGGGCTTGTATATCGTAAAGCTAAGAGTTAGTGCTAAGCATGTGTCTTGAGGGAAAATGTTTTCAACCATTACTTACTTTTTTTCTGAACTGTTCTAATGCCCATTATCCCCTACAAGTTCTCCCCTTCTCTGCCCACCACTCCGTTCCTTTTTATACTTATTTTGGCATTGTGCTTGCTTAGCTGGAGAAGCAGTTGTGCAAAAGCTAAGTGCCTGTAGCAGATTCCCTTTGACAACTGCATCAGAACTAAATGGCCTGAGATTAGGAAGCCTAATGGAACTGACAAAGCCATCACCGCCAGTCACCATGGCAAAGAGGTCAATGCCTGCCTTGAAACACCCAAGAACAAGCGAAGAGAAAAGGTACCCGCTGTTATTTATTTTACAGCAGGAAGCTCTAAACTTCCTGCAGTGTCCTTTTAAAACTCAGTTTGGTGGATACAAATTCTGTGGCCAATGAGAGAATATATATATATATATATATATATATATATATATATATATATATATATATATATATGTATGTATGTATGTATGTATGTATGTATGTATGTATGTATGTATGTATGTATGTATGTATGTATGTATAAAGTGACTTGAGAGGTGGCTTCAGCAAAACATATATATATATATATATAAAGTGACTTGAGAGGTGGCTTCAGCAAAACCAGAGTCTCAGCTTGGCTGCACGACATGGAATCAGAACTATTTATATTTCAAATTGAAACCCAACAACCTCTCTCTCTCTCTCTCTCTCTCTTTTGCTCTTTCCCTTGCTCTTTCTTTTGTTCTTTCCTTTGCTCTTTCCCTTCTTCTTCCCCTTTCTCTCTTTATGTCTGTCTGTCTGTCTGTCTGTCTGTCTGTCTGTCTGTCTGTCTCTATCTATCTATCTATCTATCTATCTATCTATCTATCTATCTATCTTTGTCTTACGCTCTGTCTCTGTCTGTCTGTCTGTCCCTCTCTCTGTCCCTGTCTCTGTCTCTGTCTCTGTCTCTCTCTCTGCGTGTGTCTCTCTCTGTGTCTCTCTCCATACAAGTCCATACAAAGAGTGGTAAGGACAGCTGAGAAGATTATCAGATACTGCTTATAAGTGCTATGTGCTTAGAGCTTGAAGCATTGTTAGAGACCCCACACGCCCACTTCATGGTCTGTTTCTGTTGCTGCCCCTCTGAGAGAAGGTTTCAAAGTATTTCTAACAAGACTACCAGATTCTGTAACAACTTTGCCCTTATGCCACCCAGCTGGTAAACTTGCAAGATTCATTTTTCTCACCATGTACATGTATATACATCCAGACTAGACTGTGTTGTTTCTCTGTGTCATATAATATATGTTAAGTATATGCATAGTTCTGTTTTATTTATTTATTTATTTATTTATTTATTTATTTATTTATTTATTTATTTAGCCATGTTCATGTAGTGTATATTGGAGGTGGTGACCCTTTGAGAGCTGTATGAAATGAAATTTCTTTTTAATGCATGCCAATTAATGTACATTCAAAGTGACAATAAAGTTATTCTATTCTATTCTATCCTATCCTATCCTATCCTATCCTATCCTATCCTATTCTATCCTATCCTTTCCTTCTTATTCTATTCTATTCTGTTCTGTTCTGTTCTGTTCTATTCTATTCCATTCCATCCTATCCTTCTTTTGCTATTCTCTACTTCTTATTCTATTCTATTCTATTCTATCCTATCCTATCCTATCCTATCCTATCCTATCCTATCCTATCCTATCCTATACCTTCCTTTCTGATACAGCTGACTATTTTTGAGATTCCTGTGAAGGCTTCAGACTTCAGAGATCTTTTGTCCATATTATTGCTGACTAACTGCAAGACTTTAATAGAGGTCTATTCCAAAAGTCTCAAATGACCATAATGCATGGCCATAATATTTTTATTCATGCTACAATGCCATTTTAAATATGTTTTGAACTATTTAAAGTTCAAAACCAATTGGCAAATGTGACATTTCACTGCTCACCCTTCTTAATGCAGTCCTACTAAATTTATTACCCAGCTACAAGAGAGGACAGCATCGCCTCTACTAAACGTTTTCTGTCATTGAAATGTTCGTGGGCTTGCTGTAACCGAAGAGTTGGAAATAAAAATAATTCAGTAACCTGAGAGGAAGGAGAAGGAAAGAGAGAGAATGAGAAGAATGAACCTTCTGATATAAAACAAAAATGGTTAATCTTAGGAATTTAGACTCTACCCATTGCATTATGCCCAAATCAGTTCCTTCAACCAGGAAGGAATAAAGACCCTTTCTCTAACGTCAGGATAGATCTACTCTTTCAACTAACAGGATGATTGATGAGAGGGAAAGTTGGAGAAATCAAACATCTTCATTTGATTACCCCTTAATCCCTTGCTGTGTGGTGTCCGGGCAAAGTATTCGGATTTAGTGTTTATTGGCCAGATGCCCTTCCTGTCGTCAGTGCGGAGTTATATTCAGCAGATATATTCTCATCATGCCCAGAGAGAGAAATGTCTCCCTCTCCCTAGGATCGAACTCACAGCCTCCCGACTGTGAGGCGAGAGCTCCATTCAAAGTTGGAGAAATCAATACTAGGTAGAATACAGGTAATCCTCGGCTTACAACAGTTCATTTAGTGACCATTCAAATGTATAACAACACTAAAAAGGGACTTATGACCGTTTTCACACTTACAACCATTGCAGCATTCCTGCGGTCATGTGATCAAAACTCAGAGGATTATCAACTGACTCATATTTATGACCCAGGGTCACGTGATCCCCTTTTGCGACCTTCTGACAAGGAAAGTCAATGGGGAAGTCAGATTCAACTTACAATTGTGTTACTAAGTTAACAACTGCAGGGATTCACTTAGCAATGGGGGCAAGAAAGCTCACAAAACTCACTTTACAAATGTCTCACTTAGCAACATAAATGTTGGACTCAATTGTGGCCATAAGTCGAGGACTACCTGTACATTGTCTTTGATAAACAAATAAATAAGCAAACTAGTCTTAATCCGAGTTGAACTCAACTTTTTTTCCTTATAGTCCTTTCATTTGAGCTCCCTATGGTCACTTTTAATCTGTCAACTGTTCAACCTGCCTAAAAGACTGTTTGTTGTTAATATCATCATCACCATCTCCTTTTAATGACCCCCATAATCCCTTGTGGGATGGAGTCTGGGCAACTGAATGGAGCAAGCAGAGGGTTTATTGGCCGGGTGCTCTTCCTGTTGCCAATGTGGAGTTAGGTAAGTTCCCCGTTGGGAGAGCGAGTGCGTTCAGCAAAGCGTTGTGAGAGTTGTGTTGGAGAACACACAAACCAGCATACAGAGACACTGCAGTTTAAATAGGCTTTTACTTTCATGGAAATAGAGGTATCAGAGTCCATCAAACAGTCCAAGGCATACACGGATAAGACAGTCAGTCATCAACGTCTCTCAATTAAGGGATAAGCCAAATAACATAGTCCAGTTGCAAAACTTACAATAGCTCACGGCACTCAGATCAGATCAGCCCAGCATCTAATGAAGAGAGAGAGAACTAACAGTCGTTGTGGCTCCCTCTTATGGCTGATTGAGGAAAACAGCAACCAATCACATTTTACAGCATAATTTAAAGATTTACATGATTTATATATCGCCAACCCAACCGTTAAATTATATTCCTAACAATATTCAGCGGATAGAGTCTCATAGTGCCCAGATAGAGAAATATCTGCCTCTACCTAGGATCAAACCCACAGCCTCCTGATTGTCAGGCGAGAGCTCTCGGTCACCGCACCACTCCTTTTGTGGTTAATAGCATAACTAGTTTAACTAGAACACCTTGAGTACAGGCATTTCCCAATTTACAGCAGTTCATTTAGTGACTGTTCAAAGGTACCGAAAAAAAGTGATTGATGATTGTTGTTCACACTTACGACTATTGCAGTATCTCCATGATCATGTGATTAAATTCAGTTTCTGTTTCCGGCAAGTCAGAGAAATAGTAAAAAAAAAAAAACTCAACTAATGTCCATGATATTTATGTGATGGTGCCAGACATGGAAGCCATCTTTCACATGGGGCCTTCAGGCCTGCCACATTATCTACTGTGGGAAAATAGGAGGGGGGATTATAGGGACTGTAGGTGATAGATAGCCATAACAACATTCTTTCTCAGAAAATCAAGGTCATCTGGCCCTGCAGCTGTGATGGTGTGACTGGGAGGCATCTCCAGTTTTGGATGGTGCCTGATTGGACCATGTAATGGACATCATGTGGGTGCTGGGCAGGGACTTGAACTTTCTTTTGGGTGGGGAAAACCTGGAAGCTTTCAGATTTGGGTTTCCCCAGATGTGCCAATATGACATCTCTAATAAAATGGTACTTTGAGGAAACTCAAGCCTCAGTGTCTTCATTGGGGGTGCTACTTGGAGCCCTGACAGCTGGAAGCATTAACACTTTGTGTAATATAGAGTAACAAATGGTTTAAAACTCAATAAAAAAATAACTTCTCAAAAAGGCCAGCCACACTTAATTTATTTCCAAATAGGTTTATCTGGTAGTCCAGTTCCTTTTCATTGCAAATAAGAATATATTTAGAGGAACATCCCATTGTTCATTAATCCTGACAAAACTTTAGCAAAGTGATGATCCAGATGACTTTCTTTTGGCAACCCAAAATCATTTGGCTATCAGAAACAATGCATCTGGAACATTTTAATGACGCAGCCTCAAATTGATTATCACCTGTATGGGCAAGGAAATACTCAACAACATAAAGCTAATTAAACAGACATCACAAGTATGGATTGCATCCTTGAACAATGTCACCCGGCACAATTAGAATCACTATCAGCTGATCCATAGTAAGTCATAGTAGGAAAGCTATTGCTAGCTCTGTATTATTATAAGCATCACCAATAGTCCTTGACTTATGCCCACAATGGAGTCCCCAATTTCTGTTGCCAAATGAGACATTTTTGAGCCATTTTCAGACCATTTGGGGGGCAAAAAATGGGCAAAAATTGGGCAAAAAATGAGTAGGGGCGGGGCCAGCCAGTGGTGGGATTTGCCAGTTCTCTGAACTGCATAGAATCTTAACTACCAGTTTGCTGGAAACGGTGCGAACCAGCAGCAATCCACCTCTGGACCTGCATGAAATCTAACAGTACATTGGAAAGGAAATATTTTAGAAAATTAATTTCCTTTAAAGCTTGCCAATTGCATTAAAAATAAAACTAATATAATAGGTTATATATATACATACATACATACATACATACATACATACATATATATACATATATATATATATATATATATATATATATATATATATATATATATATATATATATATATATACTACAATGGGTTATGTTTTGTAAGTGTTTAGTAAGGAAAATATCTATAGGCAGCTTGATGTTGACAGAACCCAAACTGGGGGTCTCAAAGCTTATATGGATTCCTTTAAATCTGCTTTTTCCCCACTGGGCTTAATAGCTAGAAAGTGAATAAAAGGAACTTGCAAGATATCAACAGAAATAACAAAAATTAAAACAAATATTTACATGAATTTATCTTCACAGGAGGAGCTGCAAGATGCTGAAATGTAAACCTTGACATCTTAGAGTACAATAGATTTTTCACTGAATATTGTCTGAAATATAATTAGGGGTGTCTGAATTACGGAACTGTATGAAAGTCAACAGTTTGATTCTTGTAGAATTAGAATTATATGTAGAATTTCTTACTGCTTTCTTATTGCTGCATCTCATTGGCTGCCTGCCCAAGAACCAATTATGCCCAGCAGCTGTTTAGTTGACCTCTTCATTTTTCTTAGAAAATGAACCTGTTTTACCCTTCAAAACAATTACAGTGTGTAATGTAATAACTCATATCTTCTAAATGTAAGATTTTTCACATTGGAAGAGCCACTTATATACCTAACAAATGGATCTGTGATATATAGTAGTGCTTTTTTAGTTGTATTAAAGCAGCATCTTACATTTCTTACAATCCCTAGACTTCTCTTTCTAGTTGCAACATATTAGGGAAGGCTGTGTGCAGCGGTGGGTTTCAATTTTTTTTAGAACCTCTTCTGTAGGTGTGGCCTGCTTTGAGAGAGTGGCTTGCTGGCCATGTGACCGGGTGGGAGTGGCTTGCCAGCCATGTGACGGAGTAGGAATGGCTTGGAATTCATGTGATTGGGTGGGTGTGGCCAGCTTGTAAAATGTGGTGAAACTCACTTAACAACACTCTTGCTTAGCAATCAAAATGTTGGCTCAGAAACTCTGGCATTTGAAGCATGCAAGTCTTAAAGCTGTCAAGTTACAAGACCCTTGCACCCCTAACCCTTTAGGAAAAAAAACCACAGGGGTGTTCAAACTTGACAGCTTTAAGACTTGCGGACTTTAACTCCCAGGATTCCTCCTCTCGCTCTTTATCTTGATGATGTGCAGACGGGCGGGGGGAGGGAGCTGGAACTGGTTCTAAACGGCACTGTAGATTTGTGGAACCTCTTCTATAGAAGTGGTTAGAACTGGTAGGAACCCACCCCTGGCTGTGTGGCACTGTAGAGAAACTGGTTTATTTATTTATCAAATTTACATAGCCTTTAATCTCATGAAACGTGAGTGGTGTACAGTAATCAATAATTTAAAAACCCACCTATATAAAATGCATATTTAAAAATAGAAATATCAGCATTAAAAATGGAGATAGTGAAAACTAGAAATATATACAAATCCCAAGCAGCGTGAGAATGAGAGAACATTTACCTCAAGAGTGGAGCCATCTGAACAAATCTCCAATTCCTTCGAAACCCCAGGCCTGATGGGGTAACCAGATCTTGAGGGACTTTAATATCAGTTAGGATGGGGCCAGAGGCAGTGGTGAAATTCAAATGTTTTCACTATTGGTTCTGTGGACGTGGCTTGGTGGGCGTGGCAGGGGAAGGATACTGCAAAATCCCCATTCCCTACCCACTCCTGGGAGAAGGATATTGCAAAATCTCCATTCGGACCCCACTCTGGGTCCAGTCAGAGGTGGTATTTGCCAGTTCTCTGAACTACTCAAAATTTCTGCTACATGTTCTCCAGAATCTGTAAGAAGCTGTTGAATTTCACCCCTGGCCAGAGGTGATATTCAGCAGGTTCTGACCATTTCTGGAGAACCGGTAGTGGAAAATTTGAGTAGTTTAGTGAACCGGTAAATATGACCTCTGACTGGCCCCGCCCCCATCTAGTCTCTGTCTCCGGAGTCCCAGCTGATCGAGAGGGAATGGGGATTTTGTAGTATCCTTGCCATGCCCACAAAGCCACGCTACACCTACCAAGCCACACCCACAGCACTGGTAGTAAAAAGATTTGAACTAGGAGGTCCTGGGTGGTCTTTTACATTTGTTTTTCCCTCTTTGAAAAGGAGAAAGGCAAGGAAACAGTCTGAACAGGTTTACGAGTTACCGTATTTTTCAGAGAATAAGACACACCTTTTTCCCTTAAAAATCTGGGCGCATCTTATACACTGAATACAGCATTTTTTGCCTCCCGAAACCCCACCCCTTCACCAAAATGTCCATACATAACCTTTAGGAGACTTTCAGAATACTCCTGGGGGCTGGGGAGGGCAGAAATGAGCAAAAAATGGGTCTTTTTTTGCTCAATTTTGCGCCAGCCCCCAGGAGCACTTTATAAGCTTCCTAAAGGCTATCCATGCCCTCTTTTTTGGGCAAAAAAAACCAGGCCTGTTTTTGCACAAAAGGGGGCATTTTTTCCTTGTTTTTGCCCCCCCCCCCCGGACCACTCTACAAGCCTCCTAAGGGTTATTGATGCCCTTTTTTGTGTGGGGGGAAGGGGCCTGTTTCCGCAAAAAATGGGTCATTTTTGGGAGGTTTGCAGAGTCCAAAAACTTTTTTTTAAAAATTGCCTCTTCAAAACCTTGGTCGGTCTTATACTCCGGTGCATCTTATACTCTGAAAAATATGGTACTTTGTAGATTGTTCTCTCTTTTTGGGCAAGAGAGTATCTTGTTAGCTCTTCAACATTAATATTATTATATATTACACAATTAGACCCTAAAATCACTATAGGAAGTCCAGTCATTAAGCCTTGTTTTTCTGCATCCCCAAGAGCTTTGCGGGGGGAAAAATACTGTAAAAGCATGCTGGATATTGTTAATATCAACAAAGATTATTATATTATTTGGACTCTAAAATAAAGTCTCACCATGAATTTCCACTGAGCTGTCACAAAAGAGCAGTGGCAAAATAAACGATAGCTGTTCTTGGCAAATGGGGCAAAATAGATTTAATTTCTGTTCTGTACTTTACATGAAATGGACCGGTTACAGTTCATAGCATTAACAGAAGCATCTATCTATCTTGAAAAGAAAATAGCCTGGCTGGGTTCCAAAATGCATTTCAAAGGTTCCTTGGCAAAGGGAAGAGAGGAAGAGGGAGAAAAGAAAAATAGACGGAGTATAAGACACACCGGAGTATAAGACGCACCAAGGTTTTGAAGAGGCAAATAAAAAAAAAGTTTTTGCACTCTGCAGACCTCCCAAAAACGGCCCATTTTTCATCAAAATGGGCCTGTTCTTTTTTTTTTTTAAGAGCATGAATAGCCTTTCGGAGACATCTAGAGTGCTCCTGGGGGGATGCCCCCCCCAAAAAACAAGCAAAAAATGGCCCAATTCTTGTGACAATGGGCCCGTTTTTTGTCAAAAGGGGGCATGTATAGTCTTTAGGAGCCTTGTAGAGTGCTCCTGGGGGCCAGGGGAGAGGCAAAATTGAGCAAAAAATGGCCCATTTTTCATTTGTGCCCTCCCCAGCCCCCAGGAGCACTCTGCAAGGATCCTAAAGGCTATGCACGGCCATTTTGGTGAAGGGGGTGGGGTTTCAGGAGGCAAAAAATGCTGTATTCAGTGTATAAGATGCACCCAGATTTTCAGCCTCTTTTTTTGAGGGAAAAAGGTTCATCTTATACTCCGAAAAATACAGTAGTTATTTTAAAAGTTGCTCAACAGTTAGAGAATATAATGGTTGGGGCTTACATCTGTGCTGCTATTTTACCTAAACGAAACCGTTAAAATACAATATCTGTGATGGAACGGGTGGTCTGATCTGAAACAAAGACACTATGCCTGGAAGATTTATGCAGGCAATAAGCTTATAGAGCAATAGCACATAGATTTATATACTGCTTCACAGTGCTTTTACAACTGTCTCTAATCGGTTTACAGAGTCAGCCTATTGCCCCCAACAATCTGGGTCCTCATTTTACCCACCTTGGAAGGACAGAAGGCTGAATCAACCTTGAGCCTGGTGAGATTCGATCTGCCAAATTGCAGGCAGCCAGCAGCCAGCAGAAGTATCCTGCAGTACTACACTCTAACCACCACCGTGGCTCAATCTTCTCTAATTCTAAGTCTAATTTTGTGCAATGTAATGGGGAGGAGTTGCAACCCCCAACATTCCCAAAATGTATCAGTTGGATGGTAATTTGGAGAAGTCTGATTTAAAGTGAAGGAAAAAAGGGGGAATAAATAAACATAAACGCTCATCTAGTAACTTTGCAGCCTTGTTCAAAGTATCCTGATAACCTCCTAACTGACCTATTTTCAGGAGTAGGATTCTACCAGTTCAGCCTGGTTCGGGAGAACCGGTAGCTTCGACTATCAGGTGGGAGCAAACAGGTTCACTCCAAATTTGAAGTGGGCCTACCTGCCTGCCCCTGCGTTATACTCACCTATATTCCCTTTTCCAAACTCTGCCTAAGCAGCACAGCAGAGTGGATTGCTGCACCTCAGCTGTTTTCCTTGCCTGCAGTAATGCGGAAGTTGAGTTATCTGTAAACTGTATGTGCTTAGCGAACCGGTTGTTAAACCGGTAGGATTCCACTCCTGCCTATTTTCATTGCTTATTTGCCTGTGTGTGTGTGTGTGTGTGTGTGTGTGTGTGTGTGTGTGTGTGTGTATGTGTGTGTGTGCGTGCATGCATTTACTTATTTACTTATTTACTTATTTACTTATTTACTTATTTACTTATTTACTTATTTACTTATTTACTTATTTACTTATTTACTTATTTACTTATTTACTTATTTACTTATTTACTTATTTACTTATTTACTTATTTACTTATTTACTTATTTACTTATTTACTTATTTACTTATTTACTTATTTACCTACTCACCTACTCACCTACTCACCTACTTACCTACTTACTTACTTGTCTGTCTGTCTGTCTGTCTGTCTGTCTGTCTGTCTGTCTGTCTGTCTATCATCTATCTATCTATCGATCTATCCATCTATCATCTATCATCTATCATCTATCATCTATCTGTCTTCTTACAGGATAGATTATTCCAAGTCCAACCTCTGGAAAGTTGGATGATGAGGTTAGACTCAAGATCTCTGTTTTTATCCTACTTACCAGGTAAATCGGACAGGAAACATGACCAGATAAACTAATTCCACTGTTTTGTGAAGCTACATTGAACTTATCTTGCAAGTCTGAAAGCCATTTAGAAAACAACTTCAAAACTCTTGGGAGTATTTCCCAGGGCCAGCCCTATCTGGAGATGGTAGGAAATATGGTGGCTCAGTGGCTAAGACACTGAGCTTGTCCATCAGAAAGGCGGTTTGGCGGTTCAAATCCCTAGAGCCGCATAACAGAGTGAGCTCCCATTACTTGTCCCAGCTTCTGCCAACCTGGCAATTCGAAAGTATGTAAAAATGCAAGTAGAAAAATAGGAACCACCTTTGGTGGGAAAGTAACAGTGTTCTGTGCATCTTTGGTGTTTAGTCATCTCGAGAACATGATGATGGAGATGTCTTTGGACAGTGCTGGATCTTCAGCTTTGAAACGGAGATGAGCACCACCCCCTAGACTCAGGAATGACTATCACATATGTGCAAGGGAAACCTTTACTGTATTCCAACTCTCCTTTTTCCCTTCCCTTTGCTCCTCAGAAAATACCAACAGTCACAACTAGCCAAGTTGAATTTCCTTTGATAGTAGAAGTCAATACTCCCAAACACAACAGATATTTTCTTATATGTTTTGTTCATTGATCATGATATAATGTTCTATTATGGTCTGTTCAAAGCTTGAGAAAGATTCAGCTGACAGGGACCTACACATTCTTAAGTGTTGAGTAAGAAAGTTGCCAGCTTTGCAGTTCACAAGAAACCCATTAGGAACACACTGAATAAAAAAAGTATCTACTGTAACAAACTGAAAGATAAATTGGCTTGTAAAAGGATAGCAATCCAGTGGCTGACATTTCTGTAATCTTACTCTTTACTCTGTCAATGCATCCTGTTAAAGTAGACTGCAAGTATCTTGTTTTTGGTTGAGTTTGGCTACAAGAGGCCACAGCTTTCTATGCACTGAATCTCCATGGATGGCTCTGTGAATGAACTTCTCCAGGGTGCCTTTTCAAATTGGGAGGTGTGAAACCCCAGAAGTTTTTTTTCTTTCTTTCTTTCTTTCTTTCTTTCTTTCTTTCTTTCTTTCTTTCTTTCTTTCTTTCTTTCCTTCCCTCCTTCCTTCTTTCCCACTTTCCTTCCTTCCTCCCTCCCCCTCTCTTCTTTCCTGCTTTTCTTCCTTCCTTCCTTCCTTACCTCTTTCCCATTTTCCTTCCTTCCTTCCTTCCTTCCCACCCTCCCTCCCTCCCTTCCTTCTTTGAATTTCCTTCCTTCCTGCTTTTCTTCCTTCCCTCTCCCTTCTTTTTCTTTCCTTCCTTCTTTCCCACTTTCCTTTCTTCCCTCCCTCCCTTCCTTCTTTTTCCTTCCTTCCTTCCTTCCTTTCCTTCCTTCCTTCCTTCCTTCCTTCCTTCCCTTCCCTTCCGTTCCCTTCCTCTACCCAACTCAAGCAAGTGACTTTGGCCAGCTTACAATTCTAAAATTATAAAAGAATTAAAACAATAAAATACTGACACAATAAATAAGTACAAACAGCAAGCAGGATGATTACTTAACCAATACTAAGGCAAATTAATGGAGCCTTAACATATTCCAAAACCCAGGTCCACGGCCAAGCTTTTAAAGCTTTGCAAAAGCCAACAAGGTTGGGGCTGTTCTACTGTCCAAGGGGAGAATAGTCAATAAGGCAGGGGCTACAGCAGAAAAGGCCTTTCTCATAGTTCCTGCTAGTCAACAGTCTTTGAGCAGCATGCTCAATCTGTTGGGTTGCGTTGGGCAGATAGAAACGTTTGGAAAAGGATGGTCCCTCAGATAACCCAGTCTCAAGCCATGTAGATAATCAGCACCTTTAATTGTACCTGGAAACACAAAGGCAACCAGTGCAGCTCATGAAATAGTGGTATCATATGTGCCATGCATCTGGCATAGTGGTGGTATTCAGCCGGTTCGGACCAGTTGGAGCGAACCAGTCATGCCCACCCACCCTGGCTCTATGCCATCCTATTTAGCCACATTTTCTAAGCCACATACATGCAAGCCGTGTGTGTGAGCAAAGCAACTGCATGGAAGGCACTCACACTCACAAATGTGCACGAGCACATTTTCAATGCACGGCGAACTGGTGGTAAAATTATGTGAAACCCACTTCTGATCTGGCACCATTTATTACCCATACAGCTGCATTGTGCACCAGTTGAAGTTTATAAACACTCTTCAAGGGCAGCCCTATGTAGAGTGTGTTACCCTAATCTAAGCAGGAAGTTACAAGGGCATGGGTGATAATAGCAGGGCCTCCCAGTCCAGGGTGGGATACAAAGGCTCTCCTATCCACAGCTGCTACTCTTCAAACAGGAGTTGTGAATCTAGGAGAAATCCTGCATTACCCTCTTCATCTGTCTGGGTTAGTACCACCCCAGTGGTGGAATTCAGCCAGTTCGCACCTATTCGGGAGAACCGATTATTAACTTTCCAAGCAATCAGGAGAAGCGGTTGTTGGAAGAAAGCTCCTTTTGGTTCTTTCCACTTTACAGGGCTAATCCTGTAAGGAAGGCAGGAAGGAAACATTCTGGTGTTGTTTCTAGCCTAATCTTTATTGCCCTGCTTAGAGAAACTGCCTCTCTGGTTAACCCTTATTACATTGTAACAGCTAAGGCGAAGCGCCCATCGACGTGAGTGATGTTGAGTTAGCCACACCCACCTGGTCACATGACCACTGAGCCCCACCTACCCAGCTGGTCAATAGGGCAGAGAACCAGTTGTTAAATTATTTGAATCCCACCACTGTACCACCCCATCCAGAACTAAAGGTGGAAGAACTTTGTCTCCAGAAGATCAAAATATCCATAGCCACTCCATCATGCTAGGGTTTAGTCAGCCACTATTTTGTCTTATCCGGACCGGAATTGCCTTCAGATCCTAGAATAGGACATTTATGCAGATGAGGGTATCAAAAAATGTTAAGATGGTGGGCAACTCCAAGTCTTGCTCTTCTTTACATATAACGTACAACACATGGTAAGAAGAGGTTAAAGATAAAGGTTCCCCTCGGACATATGTGCTAGTCCTCCCCAACTCTAGGGGGCAGTGCTCATCTCCATTTCAAAGCTGAAGAGCCAGCGCTATCCAAAGATATCTACATGGTTATGTGGCTGGGATGACTAAATGCCAAAGGTGCATGGAACGCTGTTACCTTCCCACCAAAGGTGGTTCCTATTTTTCTACTTGCATTTTTACATGCTTTCAAACTGCTAGGTTGGCAGAAGCTGGGGCAAGTAACAGGAGCTCACTCCATTACTCGGTGCTAGGGATTTGAACCGCCAACCTTTTTGATCAACAAGCTCAGCATCTTAGCCACTGAGCCACCATGTCCCTATGTAAAATGAGGCTATAATGAAGCAATTACACTCACTATCTCCTTCCTGTAAATGCTACTGTTCAGAATGTCACACCTATAACACTGCCCTGAATATTTCTTTTAGTCTTGTCTGTTCTGGTTCAGGAAAATAACTTTCTGTTGTAGAAGACAGATCTCTCTCTCTCTCTCCCTGCAGCTGTTCCCTAATCCTTTCATTCATGATTGAATTCATATCTTTTGCATTCAGAGCAGGTCCTCTGCCCTTGGATGGTGCTATCTTGTCCCCTTCTTATCCTTTTAACATTTACAGCAGTTACTTCTGCCACAGGAATTCATTTATCTCAATCTCAGGAATGCCATTTAGAAAGGGGTAAAAGGCTTTGCTCTTTGTCTTAAGACGAAAACATTGAGCATTTTTCCTTCCAAGTACTGCAAGATAGATTCAGCTGACCGTCAGTAGTGAACTTCAATGAGATTTGAACCCCCTTATCTCCAGGCACTAAATTCATAATTCCTCTCATACTATAATGGACCCCAGGATTCTCTTCTTCTTGGTTTTTTTTTTTTTTTTGGTCTTTTCCTGTTCTCACAAAATTCTTCAACGTTTTAACAAGCCTTGTTAAAATCCAATGTAAGAAAATTCTCCAGGTCACTCTCTTGGTTTGTTTATTTGTATATTCCTTTTAATTATTAAATTATTATTAATTGTTAACCCCTGAAGATACTTTAGAGAAGAGTAGCATCAACTGTTCAAGTTATTATAGAGTTTACCTAGGGGTGAGATGCTCCTGGCATTACTACCGGTTTTATGCGGGCAAAAAGTTTGCCCGTGCATGCTCATTTGCACAAAAATAGGTCTGTGTATGTGCAAAATGTTAAAAAAAGAAAAATGAATAAATATGTGGAATTACAATTGTTCTGCACATCCGCAGAACTGAAAATCAAGATGGTGGCCCCTGAGGAGAACTGGTTCAGGGGCGTGGCAGGCCTGGGCTGCTGCTGGTTCTAGTGACCCATGTCGCCAAACCACTACCGGTTCAGGCGAACCGGTCTGAACCAGTAAGAACCCACCTCTGAGTTTACTCCACCATCCACTGGGAATGAAATCCCAACATTTGTTTCCAGCAGGATCTGTGTCAGACAATATTTAATGCTAGTGTGAATCTGTTTTCTCTTCCAAGAATTTTATAGACATCTACAAGACAGTGGTGGGTTCCTAACCAAATTACTATCAGTTCGCTGAGAGAGCGTTTTGTGTGTGTGCCCTGCTTGCTTCACTCTCGAGTGCACAAGCCACACATTGCTGCACATGCACAATTGACTGAAAACTGTGCTCCTCATACGCAGAAAAATGCCGGTGATGGCAGAAGACACCAGGGAACTGGTTCGGGGACATGGAAGGCCTGGTTCACTGCTGGTTCCAGTGACCTAAGCCGCCATAACCCTACCGGTTCAGCCGAATCAGGCCGAACTGCTAGGAACCCACCACTGGTATGCTAGTTGTAGGAGAAAAGGGATACAAGTGACAAAATATATCGCTTTATGACACTAAAACTATGGTCTAAGTACCTGTGTCAGATATTAAGATACAAGTACAAAAAGGCAGCATTTGTACAATAATATCATTGAGCATGTCATTTGGTGCCAACCTGATTTGCCCTGAATATCTATGTTGAATCTATGACCGCAAGCCATATTTTTTAGTAACTCAACTTAAGCGAATACACTGAATTACAATGCAATAATAAGTATGCCCTTGTACCAAAGGTTTTAATTTCTTCCAAAGAAATTATTTTGCTCTACTTACTTTCAGATATTGCTTTGCCTTTTATGGAAGGAAGGATCCTTAGGAAGGAAAAATAAAGTTTTAAAACTAATTTATAATGGATATTAAAAGTACTGCTGCTGTCTCATCATTTGGATGAGATAAAGGTATCATTCAGTCCTTATTAGAAATTTAATAACTTGATCCTAATGTTCTATTATATAATGGATTTTTCGTTGTGGATAATGCAATTTGTTGTGGCCAAATAATATAATTTGCGGATAGCTCAAAGCAAGTCCAAATGTTTTCAGCATCAGCATCCCTGGCAGAAAGATCTTGTCGAACACGTAGTTGACATATGTGTAGCCATTTTATATTGCTCTATATTATACCCACTTATTCCTTTTTTCTTTTTCTCTACTTATGTAAAAAAAGGGGGGGCTCGCCACATTCTTGAAGTGGGAGGAGGGAGTAGATAGTGAGGATTGTTTTGGCTAGGTGACTTTCTTTTCTGTGGGAATGGAGGTAGTCCTGGCTGAGAGCTGAAGGTGGAGTTTGATGACACCGGGCAATGTTGATTGTGCTTTTATTGGGGAATTTGACTTTTTATGCAGGGGTGGGCTGCTACAGGTTCGCCATAGCTAATGTTATGGCCACTTCAGAGAACCTCCAAATCCCACCCCTGGCTGGCCCCTCCCACCCCACACCGCTTCTCCCAGGAGTTTCCACTGTTTTGAATGTGAGGTAAATGTAGGGCCTGGATGGAGGCTCGAGGAGGGGGGGAAATGGGCCTCCTGGAAGTTTTGGAAGGCTGAAAATGGGTCCATTTCCAGCCTCTGGAGCTCACGGGAGGAAGTGTTTCCCCCCCCCCCCCAGAGCCTTGAGGAAAGCCTCCAGAGCCTGGGTAAGGCAAAAACGCGCCCACCCACACCCCCACATCTGGTGGTACAGGAGGCTGTCTAGGCCACGCCCACCATGGCCACGCCCACCCAGCAAGCGGGCAGAGAACGGGTTGCTGAAATTTTTGAAGCACACCCCTACTTTTGTGGGAAATTTTTACTAATTTCCAATATTATGTTGTGTAATTCCAGTTTGTGCCAGATCCGGAATTGCAACAGATTTTGCCAATTGAATGCCTACCTAAATAAAAGAATGTTGTTTTGGAAGATGGACTTTGCATATTTATTTTTTGAATGGGTTGCATCACTTGGAATCCTGACATACCTTCATTTTGGCTCCAATGTCTCCAATGGAACAGAGGCCACCATCTCTCCCTTTAACATTATTATAATGGTTTAATGAGTGGGTGGGTGGGCTGGGACTCTTTCAAGGTTTATGTACTTAGAAGAGTTGGTCATTTAAAAAAAAACAACCAAAAACCAATCAGCATTGCACAGGCAAAACCAGACTGTTTCCAGAGTTTTCCCAATACTTTCTCTTCGCTTTTCCTGCAGAGCTGGGCAGCTGCAACCCCCCAATATTTGAGAACCACAGTGAGACAGAGATTAAAGTCCCCCCCCCTCTCTCAGAATATTACTCCAACTTTGTCCTCTTCTAGTGATCTTTTGAATTTCTTCCCATTTGGATAAGAACAGCAATTTTTTTCTAATGTTTTATTTAGAGCTGAAGAAGCTTCTTGGATGAGAAGCAAAACTTCAAAGAACAAGAAAGTCCAGTTGCCTCTTGAAAAAAGGGATCCTTTGGGATTTATTTAGGGTTTTCTAAAGAAGATAATGGGGCGAACTAATTTCATTTATGGCAGCTAAACTGCAAATTTCACGAATCTTCCCAAGTTTCCATGTTTGTTCAGACAAACTGCTTCTTGGAGAATATTTCCTTTTTTTTCCTCAGGATTTTCATCTAGCACAGAAAATCATTCAGGTTATGCCATCACCAATGCAGTAATTCACCCTTAATTGAGAATGCTGAGCAGATTGGATTGTTGTGACAAAATGAATTAGCCCAGCAGAATCTTGAAAAAGTTCATTAAGTAATTATACTCTCTCTCTCTCCCTTCTAAGCTATTTGTTTTTCAAAAGTAGAAGCCAAAAATAATTAAAAAAGACGATGGTTGAAACTTCAATCAGCTAATGTGGTAAAAGTATTGCAGGATGAAGGAATAAGCAAATGTCACTATTAAAAGCAAATACATTTTCATATATCTTACACCAGCTTGTTCAACCATACTGCTCTAGTCTCTTTAAATCAGTTTCACATGGTACTTTAATTAGAAAATCCACATTACTGAACCATCAGCTTCCAGCCTCCGAGCTAACTATCTCAACCCTTCAGGTTCTTGGCATGAAGTCCCAAATGTGATTTATATACGAGATCAATGAAAGGTCAGCTTCATAATACACAACCATGAAACATATGGGCAATGATGCTGTATTTACCAAAGTTATCAGAGTGAATCATACTATTTGGATAGCAGTTTGTTTTTGATCAGATGGAGGCTGATGAGTTGGTCTGTCAGCACCATAATGATGTAGGATGCCTGTCCAAAGCTGTTTTTTTCAAAACGTTCTCTTAAATGAAGCAGCAACAAAGTACATTTATTTTAACAACATGGAAAATTAATCTCCCCAACTTTCTAGATGAGAAAGCAGCTTGGATGGCAAGAGAACAAAAAAAAAAAAAAAAAAAAAAAAAAACCAGGGCAAAATCTTAAACTGAGGCCTGATTGAGGGGATTAATATACAAGCCGTTTCATTAGTTGCACCCATATTGCCAATTGGTCCATCATAAATCATTTATTGCTTGACTTTAATGCAAAGCGACATGGTGGCTCAGTGGCTAAGACCCTGAGCTTGTCGATCAGACTGGACAACAGTTCGGTGGTCAGAATCCCTAGCACCGCATAATGGAGTGAGCTTCTGCCAACCTAGCAGTTTGAAAGCACGTAAAAATTTATTTATTTATTTATTAGACTTATATACCGCTTCATAGGGCTTTCAGCCCTCTCTAAGCGATTTACAATTTTTTTTAGCAAATTGAGTCAGCAACTTGCCCCCACAGTATGGGTCCTCATTTCACCCACCTCGGAAGGATGGAAGGCTGAGTCAACCTTGTGCCGGTGAGATTTGAACCGCTGAACTGCAGATCACAGTCAGCTAAAGTGGCCTGCAGTACTGCACCCTAACCACCTCGCCACCTCGGCTCTTATAAAATGCTAGTATAAAAATAGAGACCACCTTCGGTAGGAAGGTAACAGCATTCTGTGTGCCTTCAGCATTTAGCCATGCATGCCAAATGACCACAGAGATGTCTTTGGACAGCGGTGGGGTTCTTCGGCTTTGAAACAGAGATGAGCATTGCCCCCTAGAGTTGGGAACAACTAGCAGTTATGTGCAAGGGAAACCTTTACCTTTATAACACAAAATGAGAACCATGTCATAATGCTGCCATTCCCGGACATGCCATTTAGACATGTTGGGATTAGAATTCCCAGTTCACTTGAAGATGTCCCAAAATACCCGGATAAGAGAAGATTCAAATAGGTTGACATAAAAATAGGAATGGTAAGTTCTACCTCTTAACTGCATGATGCTACTCATAATAATGACAAGTCCAATGGCTTTGTAAGAATTAATCACACATACACATACATTCTGTTAAAAATGTGTATTTTTAACAGAGTAACAGAATTGGAAGGGGCCTTGGACGAGAATTGGAGGTCTTCTAGTCCAACTCCCTACTCAGGCAGGAATACCCTTTCAGACAAATGATTGTCCAGTCTCTTCTTAATTACCTCCAGTGTTGGAGCATTCACAACTTCTGGAGGCAAGTTGTTTCACTATCAGGAAATTTCTCCTCAGTTCTAAGTCGCTTCTCTCCTTGATTAGTTTCCATCCATTGCTTCTTGTTCTGCCTTCAGGAGCTTTAGAGAATAGGTTGACCCTCCGCCCTCTTTTTTGGGGGCAGCCCCCTTCGATATTGGAATACTGCTGTCATGTCACCCAGTCCTTGCACATGGATAACTATGCCTTTGGGTCTTCTGAAATTTTAATTTTCCAATCATAAGCATTTCTGCCCTCAGCATCTAGGAGCATCCTGGAAGCCTCCTAAAGGCTATGCATGGCCATTTTGGTGAAGGAGGCGGGGTTTCGGGAGGCAAAAAATGCTGTATTCAGTGTATAAAACGCACCCAGATTTTCACCCTCTTTTTTTGTGGGGGGGGGGAAAGGTGCATCTTATACTCCGAAAAATACAGTATATTGATCACCAGGAGGCAGTATATAACCAACATCTTTATTGATACCATAGTCAGATTTTATTCTGTGGGGTTCAAACCCTCTATTGGGAACAGAATACATGGACCATTGCATCAACTTTAGAAGCTATTCAGATCCCAATAATTTTTTCCATATTCCAAGAAGCAAAATGGGAATCATGCAAAATCCCACATACAGACATACAAGTGCATTTATAACATATCATCTCTTTCTCTCTCTGAGAGCTTAAGAGAAGGTAGATTTTATATATCATTCTGATAGACTGAAGGTGTAGGGTGAGCCCATGACACATGTGCCACAGGTGACACTCAGAGCCCTCTCTGCAGGGATGTGAGCCATCACCCAGATCAGCTTCACTGCCCATGCAGATGTGCCTCCCACTGGCCAGCTGATTTTCAGGTCTCTGTAGGATCCAATAACCTAAAGAAATCATATTTTCCAAACTCTGAATCCCATAACCCAGAAAAGGAAAGGTCTACTTAGTGCCCTGTTGATACAAATGTATTTTGAGTATATTTATAATATTCCTTTGTGGAAATATTTTCTGCCAGGGCGCCAACCTAGTCAAATGCCGCCAATCTTTCTCCTGCTCACCCATTCCCAGCAGCACTGTGACCATTAACTCTGAGGACTTGAAAAATATAGGACACCTGATAATGATGGTCAGCAGCTCACCAGATTGAAACCATAGGAAGTGGTACCTTGCTCATATGGTATCTTGCTTAATCGTAGTATTTAAATGGACAAGCATTTAAATATGAGCCAGCTGCTGTGTGCAGCAGTGCCAAAAAAGCCAACACAGTTCTAGGCTACATAAACAGAGTGATAGAATCAAGATCATGTGAAGTGTTAACACCACTTTATAATGCAACACTTGGAATACTGCATCCAGTTTTGGTCACCACGATGTAAAAAGATGTTGAGACTCTAGAAAGAGTGCAGAGAAGAGCAACAAAGATGATTAGGGGACTGGAGGCCAAACATATGAAGAATGGTTGCAGGATTAAACTGGTTATGTCTAGTTTAATGAAAAGAAGGATTAGAGGTTACATGATAGCAGTGTTCCAATATCTCAAGGATTGCCACAAAGAAGAGGGAGTCAAGCTATTCTCCAAAGCACCTGAGGGTAGGATAAAAAGCAATGGGTGGAAACTAATCAAAGAGAAAACCAACTTAGAATTAAGGAGAAATTTCCTGACAGTTAGAACAATTAATCAGTGGAACAACTTGCCTCCAGAAATTATGAATGCTCCAACACTGGAAGATTTTAAGAAGATGTTGGATAACCATTTGTATGAAGTGGTGTAGGGTTTCCTGCCTAAGCAGGGGATTGGGCTAGAAGACCTCCAATGACTTATTCTAAGTCATGTTCATCTGGAAGAGCAGTAGGGAGACAACTTCACACCCATTCTGGTCAGCTACCCAAAACAACTGCTTCACTCCACCTAATGGTAGGATTGGTCTTGCATGGCACTTTGAAAAATCAAGCCACACAACGCAACAACGGGGAAGTACTATCTAATTAGATGCTCCCTCCTATTTGTGAAGCTCGGCACATTCCAGCTGTCCGTTTTTTGGGGAAGTGTTGTCTGTTTAAGCTCCGCCAACTCTGGCTTTCAATTATTGGTAACACCCACAGCTGGGCCAATGCAAAAAAAATACCCACCGTGTTGCAAGCCCATCTGTTCAGGGGGAGTGATCTGTAAGAACTCAATTTGGACAAAAGCTGCTTTATCACTCACAACTCCTAAATAGAACTCAGAAATAATGATGCTCAGTTTCCACATTTAGATCCCAGGGAGATTGCATTTGTCTAGCCAGATGGATATCTGATTGAGGAAGCAAGGACAGCTGAGAGGAAAGTGAATGGGGTTAGCATGGCACATGCTTTCATTACTGCCTCCTGTCTGAAGGGAAAGGTGATTACTGACTGTTTCCTGCCCTCTTGGGAAAAAGGAAGCAAAGTTGCAGAATAAAATACAAAATAGGAGCAAAACACATCCTGGATGGGAAGGCAGCTAAAGCATGCAAGAAAACTATTCTATGATGATGCATTTTTTTTCCTGTAGAAATGACCGAAAGGGAATATAGACTTGGATCATTCATTTCCTTAATGATTTCAGTATTATTTATTCTTTCATTTAGGAGAATGTGTACCTCAAATCTGGGGAAAGCCTTTTAACGATATAGATTTAGTCCAAAGGAAGCTGTTTTTGTTCCCCACTCATTCAGGCTCCAGCACTAAATGGAACTGATTAACATTTCCACTTTTTATTGGCCAGATGTTCTCATAAGCTTTGATGTTGCATTCTGCACTAACTGCTCTTCTGTGTAGGTTAAAGAATTGGAAAAGACACATCAGATCCCTTTTTTCTGTAAATGTATCATCGTATCCAAGAATTGGAAATATTCAGGCCAATCATCAAGTCCAACTCTGTGCATCAAAATGCAAGCATCTGTAGGAAGTTAAAACCCACCCCTCTGCTAGAAAAATGAAACATCCTGGGAAATATTAAGAAGGCAGAATATTATATTTCCCTGGATAAGAAATGGAGAAACATGTTTTAGGCCGGAAACTGACTCACTCTTAATAGCCCCCCCACCTTTGCCAATGGGCCATTAAAATGCCTAAGCCAGTCTATTCTACATAACAAAGATCTCCCCCTTCAGCTCCAGGGTGATGGGATTAAGGAATGATAGTATTAGCCCTTTACCCATCTCACCACAGGGCAAAGTTAGCTAAAACAAACACACCCCACCCCTGGGAATCTGACAACTAATCAGAATACATTTTTTACACAGAACGTTACACAGGAACAGGAAACAGAGAGGTGGGGCTGAACAGAGAGTATAACAAAACTCAAGAACTCTCAGCAAGCCCCTTCAATTTTTTTCCCCACTCAACATCTTCAAAGCATGTGATCCCCCTTTTCTGTTCAGGAGCTCCAAGGGATGTGGTCCTGACCACCATTAAACCATCTTTCCAAGCAGCCTCCATGTTTCCAGTGTCTTTTCCCCCCTCCCCTTGGAACTGAACCCAGAAGGCCATTTCTTCCAACCCCTCCCTGAGAAAACGGCTCTCCAGACTTTGCCTGAACACATCCAGCGAAAGGGAAATTCACCAACTCCCTTGTACTTACAACAGTTAATTTAGTGACCGTTTGAAAATACAACGGAACTGAAAAAAGTCGCTTACAACCGTTTTTACAACACAACTTATGGCAGCATCTCCATGTCACGTGATCACAATTCAGATGCTTGGCTACTGAAAGTCATATTTATGACGGTTGCAGTGTGTCCCGTGGTCATGTGAGCATCGTTTGCAAACTTCTGGCAAGCAAAGTCAATGGGGCAGTCAGTTTCATTTAACAACCGAGTTACTAACTTAAACAACTAAACAACTAAACTTTAACAGCTGTGGCAGGAAAGATTTTAAAATGGGGCAAAATTCACTTAACAACTGCCTCACTTAGCAACAGAAATTTTGGACCCAATTGCGGTCATAAGTCGAAGACTACCACTAATTGGTTCCACTTTTAAATTAATTGTTGATTAAGAAGGTCTTCCTAATTTTCAACTGAAATCTTCTTTCCTGTGACCTATATTTATTATTTTAAAATCTGCAAGCTGAAATGATAGGGAGTAGGCCATGGCTTTCTTTCAAGTAAGCTCAAGTCTTCTGAGCAAGTTCTTCTCTAATCTAATCCTCTTTCCTCCTAAGGAAATTCAATTTTCTGATCACCTCTATTGTTTTATTTTGCACTTGCTCCATTTTCCGCCTGCTGCCAATTACCTCCCAAAGACCCGTCAGATCTCACAGGGTCGGCCTCCTCCAGGTTCCGTCCACCAGCCAATGCCATCTGGCTACTACCCGGGGGAGGGCCTTCTCTGTAGCAGCTCCGGCCCTTTGGAATGAACTCCCCGTGGAGATCCGGACCCTCACCTCTCTCCAGGCCTTCTGGAAAGCCGTCAAAACCTGGCTGTGCCGGCAGGCCTGGCGTTGATGAGTTCCCCTCCCCTCTCGACTGGTATGGCTGTGTGATTTTTGTGTATTTTAATTATGTGTACTGTTGTTTATGTTCCCTTTCCCCTTTGAGTTGTTCGCCGCCCTGAGTCCCTCCTGGAGAAGGGCGGCATACAAATAAACCAAATACAATACAATACAATACAATACACTGAAATCGTTCTCAAGTACGGTGCCCAGAAAGAGTTATTATGATATCCTCAAAGTGCTTTTTCAAAAGGCAACTGTCCGCTGAATGTTGGAAATGTAATCAAACTTCAGGTACATATTATCACATGTGGTGGACATGTAAAAAAGCAAACAAAATGGACAAAAATACATACGTGGTTAGAAAAAAATGTTAAGGCAACATATAGACTATAAGCCAGAATTATATTTGCTAGGCATATTGGCAGAGAAATATGATAAAGGGAATGTATATTTAATATTGCATGTTTTGACAGCAGCAAGAATTGTATTTGTGCAACACTGGAAAAAATTATGAAACTCCCTCAGAAGAAGAAATAATTGAGACAATATTAGACTGTGCAGAAATGGACAGTTTAACAAAAGAAAAAGAAGACACAGAATACTTTCAAACTTGGGATTTGTTTTATCAATGATTGGATAATAGAGGTGCAAACTAGGAATTTAGAACTGTTATGTAAACAAATTGGTTTAGACAGTACGCTGTTCGCTTAGCACTTATTGTTTATAAAGAGAAAATATTGTATATACATTTATATACATATGGTGGCTCAGTGGGTTAGACGCTGAGCTTGTCGATTAGAAAGGGCGGCAGTTCAGGGGTTCGAATCCCTAGCGACACATAACAGAGTTAGCTCCCATTACTTCTCCCAGCTTCTGCCAACCTAGCAGTTCGAAAGCCTGTAAAAATGCAAGTAGAAAAATAGGAACCACTTTTGGTGGGAAGGTAACAGTGTTCCGTGCATCTTTGGTGTTTAGTCTTGCCGGCCACATGACCACAGAGACGTCTTTGGATAGCGCTGACTCTTTGGCTTTGAAACAGAAATGAGCACTGCCACCTAGAGTCGGGAAGAACTAGCACATATGTGCGAGGGGAACCTTTACTTTTACTTTTACCTATATATAAAAGGCAACTGCACTTTTTTCCTTGAAGACATTTTGCTTCTCATCCAAGAAACTTCTTCAGCTGTAAGTGATGAGAAGCGAAAAGTCTTCCAGGAAAAAACAAAGTTCAGTTGCCTTTTGAAAAAGCACTTTAGGGACAACCATGACCTGGATGACTGAGAATCTCCTTGGACAGATATCATGGTACAGAGAGCAGTCACAACACTGCAGGGATCCCTTGGTCACAGCTTTTAAAGACAAAGGGCTAAAAGCATGAGAAAACATGTGGCACCATGAAAATGTTATTATTGGAGTGGGAAGAAGTTTGCAAGAAAACAAAATGCACCAGTTAGTGGAAAACAATGTTTCACAACTAACTTATGATCCAATAATGTTTGAGACTATTTGATATTTGTAGAATTGCATTTGTTAGCTACCATGCAGTGGCATACAGTATTTCAGCATTCCTTGAAGACATGGAACAAAGTTAAAATATATAGTAAATGGTAAGTGACATGCTTGATGTTTGGTATTGGTAGTTCATGACTTACAATTGGGAGCAGAACTTCCTGTTCTCACCTAGGCTTTCCAAGAGCATGAAACAAACTCCTTGCCCCAACAAAACACTCTTTTTATTAATTGACTGTGAATTCTGCTCATTCACAGCTGGCAAAGTCTCTCAAAGGAGGATTTATGGTCACAGAACTTATCTGTCTTGGAGAGCTGTCAAGTCAAGATCTGCAGAACTTGGCGAGAAATCTCAGAGAGTCACGAATCAATTAGTGAACTAAGTGTCTCCTGCAAACTCCACTCCCCTTTTGCTTCTCTTTTATTTCCTCTGGGAGGGGCCATTCATCATCTGGCCTTACTCCCATGCACACACTGGGAAGAGGCTCCAGCTGTTCGCCTGCCTCACTGATGTCTGACTCTGAAGGCAGCTGGTAACTGGCATACGGCTCTGGCCCCCTCTCTGCCTCCGACACAGAACCCTCATCAGAGCCTTCCCCAGACTCCAGGACTGGCCCATGTTCCTCCCCAACCTCCTCATTGTCTGAATCTGCTGCCAACTCCACTGGCCGCTGGTGGGCCACAACACCTCCATTGCTAGGTGAGGTGATTATTAAACAATACACACCTTGATTTTTTTAAACTTTTTTGCCCCAATTGTTAAGCAAATCTGGCTTCATCCATTGACCTTGTTGGAATCCAGCTAGGAGGTCAAAAATGGAGATCATGTGATCCTGGGATGCTGTAATTATCCTAAACCCAGTCATAAGTGTGAGAACTGGTTGTAAGCCACTTTTTTTTCAATGCCATTGTAATTTCAAATGGTTGTAAACAAATGGTGGTAAATCTAGAACTACCTACCTGTGGCAATTGATAGGGATTGCACAAGGCAGTTGCATGTTGGAAATATTTGATGACTGCCATGCAACAATAGCATTTAGCAATGGTGGGTAAACATACACAAGTTATTCATTAACATGCTGCTGGCATTTTTTAAACTGCAAAACAGGCATCAAAAGATGAATTGAGGGAGGTGGGATCTGGGACGGACAAATAGGGAACAGTTTTTACCCTTTATCTTGCTGCTTCTCTGCTCCCAAATTCTGAAGCCTATAGCAGATGAAAAACCTATCTTCCCACCGTAATTGAGTTCAGTTCTGTGTTCAACAGATGACATACAACAACAGTGCGTATTTCAGTGCATTTCACAATACGGCAACCGATACAAGTTCATATCTGATGCCTGCCAAATGCAATCAAGAAATCTAAGTGTGCTTGAAATTGTGCCCTATGGCTTCATGCATACAAACCAATTCAGGTTTTCAGTATAACCATTGACATACAAGATTGAATCTGAAACATTCACCGCACAGGAAGAACGAAGCCGTGAAGGCATCTCTTTTGCCTCTAAAGTAAGTCCATGACAATATTCTAGAAAGAAGACACATTCCTACTGATCAGTCCCCATAGGAATGTTCTCATGGTATGTGACCGACAGAGCAATCAGAATTCAGGTATCGGGCAGAAACTAGAATGGCATCACTGAGCTTCTTTTTGATGAATATAGTAATGACATTGGCATTACCATATTTTCAATTCTTATCCAGCCTCTTTGCCCAGAGGGTTTTCTTCCAATATTGCAATATGTTTATCTCTAGGTTTGCCCTATCCATCAGTATGGATGCTTCTTTTTTAAAAAAAAATGTTGTTTTTTTAATTCTTAGTCTCATACACACATTTACAAGTATACATTCTCTTAGTTATTATTCTGATCACATTTTAACATTTTTAAACATTCATTTTTCCATATAAAAATAAAATAAAATATCTGATCAGGATTGCTTTGCATACAATCCTATCAGTGGTGGGTTTCAGCTGGTCCGCGGCGGTCCACGCGGACCAGTTGGTCGGTGAACCCAGAAGTAAGTAACTTCCGGGAACGCCAAAGGGCCCACCCACCCGCCTTTGCTCCTTACTAGTCTTTAAAGGCTTCTGCGCTTCCATGCAGGCGCATGGCGCATACAGCGCCTGCGTGATTCGCCGCGAGGAGCTGGAGCATCGCGCAGGCACTAAGACGCATGCGTGAACTGTGCGTGGGCACGAGGACGCCGCCGGCCCCATTCCAACCGTACCTGTTGGAACGGGATTAGCAACCCACCACCGCATTCTATACACCTATTTTGTTATACCGCCAACCTACTTTTCTTTCCTTTCCTTTTCTCCCTCTCTCCCTTCTCTACTTTCTCCTCCTCCTCTCCTTTCCCTTTCCTTCTTCCCCTTCCTCTCCCCTATTCCTCTCTACCTCTTCCCCTTCATACCCTCTCTCCTCCTCTTCCTATCCCTTCCAATATTCCTCTTCTTTCCTCTTTCTTCTTTCCCTCTCCTTCCCTCCCTTCTCCTCTCCTCTTCCTCTCTTCCTTTCTTCTTCTATTGTTGTGGTGGCCTATTTTCCTCTTCCGTCTGGTGTATTTTCGGATAGTATTCCAGCAAACCTGGTTCTAACTTTGTACTTGCCATTTTACATTCCCTTTTCCTCATGATGTTTTTCAATCTGTTTTTTACCTATGTCTCATTCTTTGAACATACACCGTGTTTCCCCTAAAATAAGACAGAGTCTTATTTTCTTTTTACCCACAAAATATGGCTTGGGCCTTATCAGGGGAGGGCTTATTATTTTGGGGTTGCCAGGTGTCTGATCTCTTGCGAGCGGGCTCCCAAAGAGCCAGGCACAACCTCAGGGACGAACGGCTATGTTGCGCTGTCACAGCAGTGCAGCACAGCAGCCATGAAGTGATCACGCTCACGAGCAGTCACCTGGCAAACCCCCTTTCAAGCTAGGCACAGTGCCATTCACTGACCTAGGGATATCGCCAAGCTGCGTGAATGCCTGTTCGCCAGCGCCTGGCTCTCATGGCTTGGCACCTTTGAAGTGCCAGTGAATGGCGCTCTGCACGGCTGGAGAGGGGATTTGCACGAGTGGTTGTTCTGCTCCCGCTCGCGCGCCTCCCAGCCTCATGTTGCCCTGCCCCAGCTCTCCCCGCAGAGAGAGAGCACCTCCACTGGTGCCGCTGCCATCCCAGAATGGCTTTTTCGGTGGCTTCCAAACCGAGTCTTCCAGAAGTGGGTATATGCTCTATGGTTGCATGCTCTGGGAGTATGCTCTGCTGGCAGCTGGCCCAGAACGGCCACTGCTGGAAGACTTGGTTTGGAAGCTGCCGAAAAAGCCATGCTGGGAGGTGCTCTGGCTTTGCGGGGAGAGCTGGGCCAGGGCATCGTGAGGCTGGGAGGCACATGATCGGGAACAGAACAGCCGCTCATGCAACTCCCCTCTCCAGCCATGCAGAGCGCCATTCACTGGCATTTCAAAGGGGCCAAGCCGCAAGAGCCAGGTGGCAGTGAACAGGCGCTCACACAGCTTGGTGATACACCTAGGTCAGTGAATGCCACTGTGCCCGACTGGAAAGGGGGTTTGCCGGGTGACTGCTCGTGAACTTGGTCACTTCATGGCTGCTGCGCTACGCTGCTGTGACAGCACAACACAGCTGTTCGCCCCTGAGGTTGTGTCCGGCTCTTTGGGAGCCAGTTCGCAAGAAAGCAACCACCTAGCAACCCCCCTCTTCAGCAGGGCACAGAGCCACTCACCAACCTAGCGTATCCCGAAGGTGCCAAGCAACACGATCACCTTCGCCTCCCCCCCCCCCCCCGGTTCCTGCGGCTTGGCACCTTTGGGATACCACTAGGTTGGAGAGCGGCGCTCGGCTTGGCTGGAGGTGGGGTGTTGTCCAGGGGGCTTATTTGTGGGGGAGAGCTTATATTTTTGCCCACCAGAAAAATGTGGCAAGGCCTCAGTTTCAGGACAGGTCATATTTTCGGGGAAGCACGGTACTTATGTATTAGTACTTTACTACTTTTCAAATCAGTATGAATGCTTCTTACACAGTCACTTCAAACTCTGAAACCAAGAATAAATGACTCCGTTTAAATTAGCACTTTATATTAGTTAAGTTCTAAGTATTTTTTTAAATACCAACTCACAGTTTAAATTACTAAATTAGTATATCCTTACAAATAATGAGAGAGAGGTAGGTAGGTTAAGGTCCTGGCCTAGAAACCAGGTGATGGTGAGTTATAATGCCATGAAAGCCAACTGGGTAACTTTCCCTGCCTCTCTATCCTCACAGCAATAGCAATAGCACTTAGACTTACAAACCACTTCATAGCCCTCTCTAAGTGGTTTACAGAGTCAGCCTATTGCCCCCAACAATCTGGGTCCTTATTTTACCCACCTCAGATGGATGGAAGGCTGAGTCAACCTTAAGCCGGTGAGACTCGAACTGCCAAACTGCTGGCAGCCGGCAGTCAGCAGAACTAGCTTGCAGCACTGCACTCTAATCACTGCACCACACCGGTTTTTTAAACCGGGTTGTTCTTGTTGGGAAAATAGCAGGAGGAAAGAATATTATGCATGCCTGCTGCCTTGAGATACTTGCAAAGTAATAAAGGCAGGATAAAAACATCTAATAAATAAATAAAATGATGCAATCGCGTATTCTCTCCAGCAAGCTTCCACTCATATAGTCAAATATATTTTCCTGTGGTAGGGACAAATTTCCGACATCCAGCTTCATGGACTTTGTTTCTGGACATACAGTAACTGGACAATACTTCAGTTTGGGGTTCCTGTATCTGGATTGCACAAATTCAGTCAATTTCAAGATGACACCCAGGAGTTTGAGTTGTCTATATCTCTTAGAAAACTCACTGCTACAAAATGGCCATCTGAATTTTTATAGCTCCCATATATGGTCCCTCTAATTTAGTTCCTTCCTTCTCTACTATACTTCTCTCCTCTTTCAACCTTTACCACAGGTGGGATTCAGCAGGTTCTGACCAGTTCTGGAGAACAGGTAGCAGAAGTTTTGAATAGTTCGGAGAACCGGTAAATACCACCTCTGACTGGCCCTGCCCCCATCTATTGTCCGCCTCTCAAGTCCCAGCTGATAGGGAGGGAATGGGGATTTTACAGTATCCTTCCCCTGCTACACCTACCAAGCCACGCCCACCAAGCCATGCCATGCCCACCAAGCCACGCCAACAGAACTGGTAGTTAAAAATTTGAATCCCACCGTTGACCTTTATTCCTATCCTGGGATTTTCCTTTCCCCTCCATCAGCTGCCTACACCATCATTTCTGAATCATGTGGTCAGTTTCTCTAGATGTGTATGCCTCACAATCATTTACTCCATTGAGCAGGTGGGTTTATCAACATGGAAATTGCTGTGGGCTTCTTCTTTTATCAACATGGCAACACAGCAACTGATGTGGACTTTGAGATGTCTTTAATACAGAAGCTGCTAACTCTCAATGGAAAAGCATCCCTTTCAGCAGAAAGAAGAAGAAAAAAAACATTTTTTTTTCCTTTTTATCATAAGAAAGTTGCTACGCTGTGTACATATCTGCTTCTAGTGCTGCAAGACATTTATTTTATTTTTGGCCCCCTGGTCAGATCAGTTGCTGGAAAAATGTGGCT
The DNA here is from genome assembly GCF_009769535.1 of Thamnophis elegans. Taxonomy (NCBI): domain Eukaryota; kingdom Metazoa; phylum Chordata; class Lepidosauria; order Squamata; family Natricidae; genus Thamnophis; species Thamnophis elegans. Next base: position 13,535,158 of record NC_045546.1, on the reverse strand, counting down.
TAATATAATTTGTATGTTGCACAGTGGCATCAGCTCATTTTCGGGATTTTTCCCCTCTCTCTTAAGTTCTGCTTCTTACTGATCTTTTTTTTTAAAAAAAATATTTTAATATTTTATATAATGCCTTGAGACCATCTGAAGAAAAGTTGAATATAAATGATTTACATTATAATAAACCTAAAAGTAACTCTGCACATGTGGTGGGTAAGGGGTTGAAGGTTTGAAATATTTCTACTCTCCTTCCCCCAAAAGAAATGAAGGAGGCCACTGAATTTCAAACACCGTCCAAAACACAACATGCATCCCCAAAAAGGAAGTAAACACAAAACAACTTATAGTGCTACAAGATTTGCATAGCACCAAGTTCAACTTGGTTGATCTAAAATTGCTAAATCTAGATAGTAGTTGGATGAGGGAAACACTAGCAGATTCTAAGGCTTTAGGATGGACGAGATCAGAGGTGGGTTCCTACCAGTTCGCACCTATTCGGTAGAACCAGTTCATCAAATCTACTGAACCGGTTAGAAGAGGTTCCACTAGTGGACCCAGAAAGCAGGCCACACCTACAGAAGAGGTTCCAAATTTTTTTGAAACCCACCACTGGCAAAGATCTTGTAACTTGACAGCTTTAAGACTTGCATGCTTCAATGCCAGAGTTTCTGAATAGCTACATGGACCAACCTAAGTACTAATTCATAATTTCATATCCGGTCACATGGGCAGCAAGCCACTCCCATCTGGTCACATGGGTGGCAAGCTACTCCCACAAAGGAAGCCACACCCACAGAGTAGGTTCCAACAATTTTTGAAACCCACCACTGGACGAGATGGTGAAATAGAATCAGACATGATATTCTGCTGGTTTGGAACGGTTCATCTGAACTGGTAGTGGAAATAGCGGGTGACCCCACCCACTTGCCCCGGCTCTACGGCATCTCATTTAGGCCCTATTGTTTAGCCAAAGTGCATGAGTGGAAGGCTTAGCGCATGCGCAGATGTGGTGTGTGCAAGCTCACATTTGTGAACCGGTAGGGAAGGGAAGGGAATACCACCCTTGAATAGAAAAATAAAATAAAGAGGTGGAAAACCACTTACTGAATTGAATTGAATTGAATTGAATGGGTTTATTTATAGGCCGCCCTTTTCCCTGAGGGGACTCAGGGCGGCTAACAACTCATAGGAAGGGGGATACAGACAATAACATATAACATTACATATAATTAAAAAGTAAACAACATTCATCCAACATTCGGGTGGGGGCAGATCAATCTCTACCCCCAGGCCTGGCAGGATAGCCAGTTCTTGAGGGCTGCGCGGAAGGTCTGAAGGGTGGTGAGGGTACGGATCCCCACGGGGAGCTCGTTCCAGAGGGTCGGAGCTACCACTGAAAAGGCTCTCCTCCGCGTAGTGGCCAGCCGGCACTGGCTGGCAGATGGCACTCGGAGGAGGTCTAATCTATGAGATCTAATCGGTCTTGAGGAGGTAATCGGCAGGAGGCGGTCTCCCAAGTACCCAGATCCACTACCATGGAGGGCTTTATAGGTGGTAAGAAGCACCTTGAAGCGCACACGGAGATCAACAGGTAGCCAGTGCAGCTCGTGGAGGATAGGTGTTATGTGGGTGAACCGAGGTGCACCCACAATCACTCGCGCGGCCGCATTCTGGACTAGCTGAAGTCGCCGGATGCTCTTCAAGGGCAGCCCCATGTAGAGCACGTTGCAGTATTCCAGCCTGGAGGTCACGAGGGCGCGAGTGACTGTTGTGAGAGCCTCCCGATTCAGGTAGGGTCGCAACTGGCGCACCAGGCGAACCTGGGCGAATGCCCCCCTGGTCACAGCCGACAGGTGGTGATCAAAGGTCAGCTGTGGATCCAGGAGGACTCCCAAGTTGCGAACCCTGTCTGAGGGGTGTAAAATTTGACCCCCCAGCCTGAGTGATGGAATGCTAGCCAAATTGTTGGGAGGGAAACACAACAGCCACTCGGTCTTTTCTTACTGCACAAGTGTCAAACTTGTAGTGTCATGTTGCTGTCACGTGACTTTCACGATGTTTTCCTCTTTGTGGAGCTGGTTGGGCATGGCATGTGTGTGACGCATCCGGCTCAGCGGCCACCAGTTTGACACCTCTGACTTATTATATTGGCAAATTATATGGATGCAACCACGATGTCACCAGGAAGTAACCTTGATTGGAAGGAGTTTACTTTTTAACACGGCCTGCTTCCTTTCAGATTAGAGGGGAAGGGAGAAAATAGATAGGTCATGATAAAGTCTTATACCGAAGACTTGATTTTAAGTGGAAAACATTCAAATAAATTATTTTCTACCTGCAGGTTTAAGTAATTCCTTCCAAGAAAGATTGAGGGCTTACTTAAACTCAAGTCTCTGCCATGTTAGCTGAGTTCAGAAGGACTGAAAAACCACATAAATAATTCTGGTCTCCTAGATATTCCTTTTTATACACATTATGTCAGTCAAACCCAGTCTGGTCTCTTTCCATTGGGTGACTCACAGCTCTGATCATCCCAGAATCATATGGAACTGCATACCAACATATTTGGAGGGCATCATTATAGGAAAGGCAATTTTTATCTATCTATCTATCTATCTATCTATCTATCTATCTATCTATCTATCTATCTATCTATCTATCTGGCTGTGTATGTGTTTATGTTCCAGCATAAATCTGGAACGCCTAGAGCAATTTCAACCAAACTTGGTACACATTTGACTTACTCTCTGGAAACAAACACTGTGGGAGTAACACCCCTTGGATGTGTGTTCTGTTAAGATACAGCCTGTTGTGCCTTAAAATGGCTTCTACTGTACAGACAGTGGAGTTGCCATGGTAACAGTTTCACAGTACTCCAAAAGAGGGCACCCTCTGGTAAGGGGGGAAATCCAACATTAGAAATTATGTTTGGTCTGAAAATTTTCCACCTAAAAATAAATACCCAGGCAACGGCGGGTTATGAGCTAGTATGCAATACAAATGCATTCAATTGCACTAATAAAATCACATTCATTTAATGGGCACATAGAGGATCATGATTTTAGACTGTCTAATACAGATATACAGCTTACAGCCATTTGTTAGTGACTGTTCAAAGTTATAATGGCACTGAAAAAAAGTGACTTATGACCATTTTTCACGCTTATGACTGTTGTAGAGTCCCCATGGTTATGTGAAAATTCAGACGCTTGGCAACTGGTTTATATTATATGACAGTTGCAGTGTCCCAGGGTTATGCAATCCCTTTTTGTGACCTTCTGAAAAGCAAAGTTAATAGGGATGGGAAGCAAGATTTCCCTAACTGCCCTGGCATGAAAGGTCATAAAATGGGGCAAAGCTCACTTAACAAAGACCTTGCTTAACAACATAAATTTTGGACTCAATTGTAGTCATACATTGAGGACTACTTGGAGATCAATCAAGGCCTGGAACCAGTATCAGTGCTTTCTGATTTGGAAACCATATTGATCTAATAAATAAACAGTCATTCTTTACAGTTGTTGGAATTGATAGAAGTTGTGGGAGATTTTTAAGAACACACTGGAGAGCCATTTGTCTAATTGCTATAAGGTCATTTGCTTGAGCAATGGGTTGGATTAGAAGACTTCCAAGGTTTCTTCCAACTGTGTTATTTGGTTAAAAATCAATTATATGGTTTCCTATCTTTTTGAGGAAGGGTATCATTGTAATGGCAAATCTAGACAACATGCTTAAAGCTGTGAAGGCTGCCAACCACTCCTCCCTGATCATGTTCCGTGTGTGAGCTAACCTTTGCATTATGGCCATCTCTGTGCATCTTCTACAAGGCATTGAAAGTTTTATCCTCTGCTTTTAGCCCAACAGGGTTTCATCTCCATTTATATACCATACTTTTCAGAGTATAAGACGCACCTTTTTCCCTCAAAAAAGAGGCTGAAAATCTGGCTGCATCTTATACACTGAATACAGCATTTTTTGCCTCCTGAAACCCCGCTCCCTTCACCAAAATGATTGTGCCTAGCCTTTAGTAGCTTTTCAGAGTGCTCCTGGGGGCTGGGGAGGGCAGAAATGAGCAGAAAATGGGCCATTTTTTGCTCAATTTTGCCTCCCCCCCATACCCCAGGAATACTCTATAAGCCTCCTAAAGGCCATGTATACAATTTGTTTGACAAAAAATGGGCCGTTTTTTGCTCGTTTTGGGGGCCCCATCCCCCAGGAGCACTCTACATGTGTCCTAAAGGCTATTCATGCATTTTTTAAAAAATAAACAGGCCTATTTTCATGAAAAACAGGCCATTTTTGGGAGGTCTGCACAGTGCAAAAACTTTTTTTTTTAATTTGCCTCTTCAAAACTTTGATGCGTCTTATACTCCAGTGCGTCTTATACTCTGAAAAATATGGTATATTTATTTGGGGAAAAGTTGTTCATAACGATTGGAATGAATTTTTATCCAAGAGTTAAAAGTGATCTAGTCACATTCATCTTTCCTTAGGAAAAAAAGCAAGTCAACTTCGCTTTCTTCAGTTGGCTAGAGGACAAAGGCCTCTTGTCTTATCATCCAAAATACAGAACTCCATATCTGGCTGTGAACCACAAACCAGCAGAATAGCCAAGAGGAACCAAGCATTTCACTCCCAAAACTTAAAGGGAAACTAGAAGCAGAGGAAAACCAATAACAGGGAATGATTTCTTATAAGCCAAAAGAATAGACTGTTTGAGGGGGGGGGGAGTTGACTGTATTTAATACTATAAAAAGAAGAAAATTCCACACAGCTTATTTTCATTTGCTCTGTGCCCAGGACATTAAAGTGTGTCTCCTAGGGCTAAGCAAATCTTCAAAGCGATGCCTTGCTTTAGTGAAGGTTTAAGAAAACCATCTGTTGAAATTGTCTCACAAAGCAATGTGGCCTCTAGTCTTTTGCTTCCCTGGCCTTCCCCAATATCTTTCAGCCCTCACCAAAAATGTAAGAAGCTATTGCTGGAAAATGCTAAGGAGTGAGAGAGAGAGGCTTCATTGAATCTTCTCTAGTGCTGATAATAGAAACTCTGAAAAGATGTTTAAATGACAGAAGTAAGAGTAAGAGATGGGAAGTCTGAAAGGAAACCAAAAAATGTTCCATCACGTCAACTTGTGTGGCCTAGCTTGACTAATAGAGAGCAAGAGTTGCTTGGATTGTAAGGTGGGCATCACATGAATGAATGAATGAATGAATGAATGAATGAATGAATGAAAGAATGAATTCTGACAGAGGCTTCCCAAAAGCATGAAGCAAACTCCTTGTCCCGACAAAAAGCCCTTTTATTAATTGACTGTGAATTCTGCTCATTCACATCCAGCTAAATCTTTTAATGGAGGATCTACAGTCACAGACCTTATCTGGCTTGGATAGCTGCCAGGCCAATATCTGCAAAACTTGGCAAGGAGTCTCGGAGTGTCACAAACCAATTAAGCGAACTAATTGTCTCCTGCAAACTCCACTCCGCTTTCGCTCCTCTTTTATTTCCTCTGGGAGGGGCCATTCATCATCCACCTGTGGCTTTACTCTCAAGTCAACCCCTGTTCTTTAGCTGTTCCCTTCATCTGGAAACTCTGCAGATGCGCACACTGGGAAGAGGCTCCAGCTCTTTGTCTGCCTCACTGAAGTCTACCTCTGAAGGTAGCTGATAGCTGGAATATGGCTCTGGCCCCCCTCTGACACAGAGCCCTCATCAGAGCCTTCCCCAGACTCCGGACTGGCCCATGTTCCTCCCCAACCTCCTCACTGTCTGAATCTGCTGTCAGCTCTGCTGGCCGCTGGCAGGCCACAAAAGAATGAATGAAATGAATGGAATGGAATGGAATGGAAAGAAATGAAATGAACGAATGAACGAATGAATGAACAAATGGTACATCATGTCACTCTTCATTGAGATGATTTTTCAATTCACACTAGGCCCTTGACATCTTATCAGGTCCAAAGAATTCCTTACATCAATGTATTTTTCCACAGGAACCACCATTCTTCCCAAGATTTTTTTTAAAAAAATCATATTATCACGATTAGGGCCTCATCGGTATTTCACAACTGTAACATTTGTCTGTTTTGGAACAGGCAGATTTATTTGATGGGTGTATTGTCACAGAATGTAAGCTGTTCCAAGTCAAGTTGCTTTTGCGGTTGACTGATAGCGATGACAAGGATTATATGTGTACAATTTTCTCTGATTGTCATGAAACTTCAGATGAGTTTTGCCAATACTCGTTTATTTAATGGGCATTCCCCATCTCTTTCTCTCTCCGCCTCTCAGTACCTTTGTGTAAACTTCTGTGATGCATGCTTTTAAAATCTTGTTTTCCCCAAGGTCTCCCTTTTTATATCTCTATCACAATGAATGCTCTTATTTAATACAAACAGCCCTAATGCATGCTTTTTCTGCACACAACGTTTTCCGTCCCCCCCCCCCCCACCACCACTCTGGAAAGATTCCAAAAGATTCATCTTTTTTTAATAAATCTTATTTTATGAAAATTCCATTTTGGTGAATCACACCTATTTCCTTTAGCCAAAATCTGTTGTAGATTTATTGCCCAATCCAGGGGTGGGTTTCTGCCGGCGTTACTGCCGGTTCGGTGCATGTGCATGCACCGTTGCCTGTAAATAGATCTGCGCATGTGCAGAACATTAAAAATGAAAAAAAAAAAAACCATGCGATGACCGGGGAACCGGTTCGGGGGCGTGGCAAGCCTGCCATCCCTACCAGTTCACTCAAACAGGTGCGATCTGGTAGCAACCCACCTCTGATCCAATCCTGTTTGTGCAAGTCTTTCACCCTCAAACTTTCCCCCTGTAAATGGGATACCAGGTCAGATTTAGAGAAATCAAGAATATTATCTTTATACAGGAAAGAATATTTAGGGAGTGGTGCAGTGGCCCTTCCTGACTCTAGGGGGAAGTGCTCATCTCCGTTTCAAAGCCGAAGAGCCAGCGCTGTCCGAAGATGTCTCCATGGTCATGTGACCAGCATGACTAAATGCTGAAGGCACACAGAATTCCCACCAAAAGTGGTTCCTATTTTTCTACTTGCATTTTTTACGTGCTTTCGAACTGCTAGGTTGGCAGAAACTGGGACAAGTAACGGGAGCTCACTCCATTACATGGCGCTAGGGATTCGAACCACCGAACTGCCGACCTTTCTGATCGACAAACTCAGTTTCTTAGCCACTGAGCCACTGGTTCATTGACTATTTAGCAATTAATTCCAAAATCCAATCGTTTAAATGCAATGATTTTTTTGAAAGGGCAGCATAGTCTTCAAAGGATTTCTCGCCTCTTCTGGAGATATTTTAAAAACTCAGGAGATATATTTGAAATTGAGAGTTTACAAAACTCACACGGCATAATGCATGATGCCTGGTTTTTGTTTTATGTTTTTTTTAAAGGCACCTGGGGAATTAAAGATCTTCAAAAAAAGGTTAGTGGTAGAGTGCTAGCATAGCTGAGTGAACCGAGACCTGACATTTCTAAGAAAAAAAGGGTATTTTAAGCATTTTGATTTCAGAGAACCGAGATTATAGCGTGTAGGGTGGCTTTTATGAAGTAGATCTGTAAAAGTTTTCATCTCTTGAGCAGAATGCACTTTTGATTATGAAGTTAATTAACAATTATCATAACTTTGTCATTAATATATGTTGTATATATAACTTTCTCTTGGGGAGAAAGTTGGCTTGTTTTTCCCTATAAATGCAGAAAGGCATATGTCTTTCACAAGCAAATAAACCACTTTGTCATTTGTTGAAGATGAATTGTAAGAATGGACAAGAATATACATAGTAATTTATATTTGAAAAAAAAAACACACTTGTATAGACGACATTACTTTATTCAATGTGCACACATTGCAAATTGTTACACACTGTATCCTAACAAGATATTTTGTTGTTCTTCAGAGTTCAAGTCTAATCTCTCTCATTCATTCATTCATTCATTCATTCATTCATCCATCCATCCATCCATCCATCCATCCATCCATCCTCCATCCATCCATTCATTCACTCTATAGTTTCTATAGCCTGCACCAATATCAATGAATCTAGGATAATTTTTAAAGGATTTAAGGATTTATTTTCATATACAGTATGTGGCTAGGTGAAACATGGGGATGGTATAGAACAACACAGCAACTATTTAAAAAAGTATCAGATAAAGAATCATTAAATAAAGCATTCTATAAATCATCATTATTTAATGACCCCATAATCCCTTGTGGGTTGGAGTCTGGGCAACTGAATGGAGCAAGCAGAGTGTTTTAATGGCCGGATGCCCTTCCTGTCGCCAATGCAGAGTTTTGTTCAGCAGATATATTCTCATTGTGCCCAGAGAGAGAAATATCTACCTCTATCTAGGATCGAACCCACAACCTCCTCCTGATTGTGAGGCAAGAGCTCCACCTCTACGCCATCACACCACTCTAAAGAAAGAGTTTATAAATATAATTATATAAATACTGATATAATCTTATATAAAGGTAAAGAGTTATATAACTTCCAAAAGCTGTTAAATTGTTTCTTAGGATGACAACTTAGATTAAGTTGTTTAGAATACGCTCTTAGCTCTCGTCGGAAGATGGTTCTTGATAATTTGTATTCCATAAAGTATGTGTAGACTGCTGATCTTTGTCAGCCTTAAATCTGCTACTCTGAAAGCTGGTAGCTTTCTTATGATTAGGACTCTGTGCTTCTCTTAGATCTGTTCAGCTACCCATGCCTTTTACCAACCACCCTATTCTGTCTTCCCTTCCTCCAGAAATCAGTCTGGGTAATAATGTGCCCTGTGCAATCAATTCTGACAGTTATCACAGCCAACGTGATTCCTCTTTGTAAAGGCATGCACCAACCTTAGATAGTACCTGGCAAAGATTAGGAATTTCTAAAATTAAATAATTATAATTATAAGAAAGCCATATTGGGTGTCTTTATGTCTTACTCCAACAAATCTCTCTTCTATTCTTTTGACCTTAAGTCCAGTTTTATTTTATTTTTAATTTTAATTTTGGGGAGAATGGAATTTCATATTAACTATTTTAGAACTTAAACTATATATGGATCTCTCTCTCCGTCCATCCATCTATCTATCCATCCATCCATCCATCCATCCATCCATCCATCCATCCATCCATCCATCCATCAGCTTCAGTTCTTTTCCAGTGCATGTATGTGTGCGCATGTATGCATATATGTATATGTGTGTATAGGTCTATATGCATGTAATGTATACACACATGTGCGCGCGCGCACGCACACACATATACATAAACGTAAAGACTCCCCTGCACATGTGTGCTAGTCATTCCCGACTCTAGGGGGTGGTGCCCATCTCCGTTTCAAAGCCGAAGAGCCAGCCCTGTCTGAAAATGTTTCCGTAGTCATGTGGCCAGCACATGGAATGCTGTTATCTTCCCACCAAAGGTGGTCCCTATTTTTCTACTTGCATTTTTACATGTTTTCCAACTGCTAGGTTGGCAGAAGCTGTGACAAGTAACGGGAGCTCACTTTACGTGGCTCTAGGAATTTGAACCGCCAAACTGTATATGTATACATACACATATACAAATAGCTGTAGCTATCTTATAAGGAAGCATATTGGTGTAAAGCTAAAAATAATGGGAAAAAAATATTTCACACTAAATGAAGTAATTTCAAGGATTTTAAAAATAGTTTGACAATCTATTGCCATGGATTAAATTGGCCAGTTAAAAGGGGAGGGGGGGGAAGGCTACAAGGGTACTTTTCTAAAGCGTTTAGCAAAATAGGGATATCAAAAAGCCCCTAATGCATACAGTAACCATCAACATTATAATAATTATAGCTTTTCCTCAATGGCATTGAAAAGCTGACATATTTATTTGCTGTAAGAACCTTGATACTATGAAAGTGCCAAAGTTTTGCCACAGGGCTTTCAAAAGGCAGCTAAAATAACACACTTTGTTTCATTCACATTAATGAACGTTAACATTTTGTCTCCCTTTCATGCGTCTCTCAGCAGAAACTGCAAACAGATTTCCATTTATTTGGGAAAAGCAGATGTAGAGTGGCCTTTAAAATAATCTAAGAATAAGGTAAGACTCTAAGAGAGAGCATGGCAAAATAAGAGGATAGTGATGAGGAGTAATTTTTCCAGCTAAATATTCTTCAAATGTCTAACTAAATTTGCACAAATAACCCACCATTATAAGATAAAGGTAAAGGTTCCTCTCGCACATATGTGCTAGTTGTTCCCGACCTCTAGGGGGCGGTGCTCATCTCTGTTTCAAGCCGAAGAGCCAGCGCTGTCCAAAAACATCTCTGTGGTCATGTGGCTGGCATGACTAAATGCTAAAGGCGCACGGAATGCTGTTCCTTCTCACCAAAGGTGGTCCCTATTTTCTACTTGCATTTTTACATGCTTTTCAAACTGCTAGGTTGGCAGAAGCTGGGACAAGTAACGGGAGCTCACTCCATTACTCGGTGCTAGGGGTTTGAATGGCCGAACTGCCATTTCTGATCGACAAGCTCGGTGTCTTAGCCACTGAGCCACCGCGTCCCTGTCAACTTTTCTAATCGACAAGCTCAGCGCAACCCACCATTGTACATCAAAATGTTAGAAAGGTTGCAAACACAACAGAACATTTTTTCCATATGTGGCAGATTTGTTAAAAAGTAGCACTTAATTGAAAGATTTTTTTTTTAAGTGAAAATAATAAAATGAATAAAAAGCAGGATATGTCTCAGAGTTGGTATTCTTGCATCTTTTGGAAGAAAATAACTGAAAACTAAATAAAAAAGGAGCTTTCTGAATCCTTACTCCTGGCTGCAAAAATGAGAATGGCTCAAAACTGGAAATTACTAAATCACCTATTCTTGAATCATTGGCATGCAAATGTATGTTCCATTGCTCTTATAGTAAAAAAAAAATGACTGATAAAATTTAATATAGACTTCTCAAAGGAATGAATCTATTTTTATCAGATCTGGAAAGACTGTGTAAGTTATGCTAATAGTAAGAACTCTTCTATTGATGAAGTGAATGTTATATGCAAGCTATAATGGAACGTTGAGATACATTGTTCCGCACAGTTATTTTGTATTCTTGTTTTTTTATTTGTTTACAGAACGTAAAAAAATAATACTCTCCCAAAAGCTCCCCCAACATCAAACAACTGAACAAAACCCATCAAATCCCCAAATGTTAACAAAAGATAATATCACATTGATCCATGCATACACCCCAAAGCTACACCTACTCACAAACATACACACACACACAAACACACACACAGAGATATAGATTAGAGATAGAAATAGAAATAGACAGACAAACAGTATAACATTTTCAGGGTTCCCCCTCCTATCTTTTACACCTATATAAACACTTGCTCTGTGTGTGTGTGTTTGTGTGTGTGTTTTAGATGTTTCTGCTTCACCACTCCTAGACTACAATGGTCCACTTACCTATTTACCCAGTATATGTTGGTTAGTTGGTTAGTTGGTTAGTTGGTTAGTTGGTTAGTTGGTTAGTTGGTTAGTTGGTTAGTTGGTTAGTTGGTTAGTTGGTTAGTTGGTTAGTTGGTTAGTTAAAACATTTACATAGCCACCCATATTATATTGAATTCTGGGCAGTCCCCAGCAACACAGGTAGGTGTCCTCTATCCGTCCAAATTATACTCTTCCTGTTTCCACTAACATTCACTAACAATTCATGGCAACATTACCTGTCCATATAATATTTAAAAATAATAATAATGCAGCAACAGTAGACCCCCTTGGATCTTAGCCATTTTGTCATCTTTGTCCTCTTCCTTCCTGGCCAGACAAGTCTGTCCCACCATTATGGAGACACCATAAACATGAGTAAACTTTCTATGTGGATGTAGTTTTAATGCTTCTGGTCTTGCCCATAAGACATCAGGAGCACATGACCACAAGGTTCTCCACGATCCAATAGTTCATTTCACATGGTTAACTTCCTTTATCCCTCTTGAGTGGTAACAAAACGTCCAGTAGAAGGTTGAGATGGACAGAAGGGAACAATTGAAAAGTATGGACGGTTTGGAATAATTTCTTATGATCTAAAGTTATATTTTTCTTGGTTTCGGTCACCACAAAACTTCATTCCAGTTTGCCTTTTCAGAACTCCAGTTTTCTGGAAATGATGGCACAGCAGCTGCTGTCATCCAGTTGAAGAAGAGCAACAAAAAATCTAATCATTCATTCCATGCTATCTTATTTTTCCCCATCATGCTTTTTGGCTGCATAAGCTAGGTCAAAGCAATAGCAATTATTTTATTTTATGGAGAAGACTCTTGCACTGAGAAATTGGTAGTTTCATTGGTTATGAATACCCTTTCTATCAGTGGTGGGTTGCCAATTTTTTTTACTACTGGTCTGGGTGCGTTCACACGCTTACACGCACACAACACCTCTGCATATGAACAGAGTGTCCGGGTGGGTGTGCAGAGCCTCTCACCATTGCTACTACCTGTTGCCTGATCCGGGCCGAACCGGGAACAACCCATCTCTGCTTTCTGTGCAGAAAAGATTGCTCCCACTGCTAATTCATGTGACACTGTTCCAAAATGGAACACTTAAAAGCCAGGTTTTGACCATTCTGAAAGGTATAACTTGGAAACACCTGTACTACTTTCAATGGCACCTGACCCATTTTATCCCCTAAACCAGTGGTGTCAACTGGTTTCCCGTGGCTGGATGCGTCCACACAGGCCACACCCACCCCAGCTCCGCAAAGGCAATAAACACCATGATATCTCACAATACATCATGTGAGGAGATCGAGTTTGGCACCCATGCCTTAAGCTTTAATTTTGCCTGCAAATTTTGGATTAGAATTTGAATAACAGAGCTGACCAGAATGGGTGTGAAGTTATCTCCCTACTGCTCTTCCAGATGACATGACTTAGAATACAGTTGGAAGGGACCTTGGAGGTCTTCTACTCCAACCCCCTGCTTAGGCAGGAAACCCTACACCACTTCAGAGAAATGGTTATCCAACATCTTAAAATCTTCCAGTGTTGAGGCATGCACAACTTCTGGAGGAAAGCTGTTCCACTGATTAATTGTTCTAAGTGTCAGGAAATGTCTCCTCAGTTCTAAGTTGCTTCTCTCCTTGATTAGTTTCCACCCATTGCTCCTTGTCCTGCCCTCAGTGCCTTAGAGAATAGTTTGACTCCCTCTTCTTTGTGGCAACCCCTGAGATATTGGAACACTGCTATCATGTCTCCCCTAGTCCTTTTACCCCCCCCATTAATCTAGACACAGCCAGTTCCTGCAACCGTTCTTCATATGTAACTTCATTGCATTGTGTTCAGAAAAACAATACCCCTATGACATTTTCATTTGAAAAATAATAATAAATCTGAGACTAGATTTTTTAAATAAAATATGTATTTTTAAAGAAATATGCAAAAAATATGCAAATATCCTCTCCCATCCCAAAGCAAAGTTTTGATGATTCTTGGAAAGAAAAGAGGAAGGTGGGAGGGAGGGAGGGAGGGAGGGAGGGAGGAAGGAAGGAAGGAAGGAGCAGTTCTATCCTCATGGATTCTATATCACCTCCTTCTCTACTTACATGACAAGTAAACAATCAGAAAAGGGAAAGAAAAGGAGCCATGATTTTAATTTATTCTGTTATACAGGAGAAATACATTGCAAGCAGAATGAGCCAGAAACAGGTTGGTCGCACGTTTTGTCAGTCACCAAACATACACAATTCTTTGGCTACAGAATCCATTTCTTTCCCTTGATGGGTCCCAGTGCCACATTGTATCCAATTGTACACAACCAAATATACATTCGGAGAGAACTGAACAAGCCCGATCATTTCACACCAACATCCTTTTAGCCTGTAAAGAAATTAATTTCCCCCCTCAGGCATGTGACAGATGACTAGGTGAACTTGATATAATAAAGGTTGGTGGTTTCATTTGATATAAAAGGGAAGAAGAGGGGGAAAAAAAACACCCTGTTAGTACTGACACTGACTCAGCTTTTCTCTGTGTGAAAGGCAAGTAAATTATAGAAATCACTATAGCTCTGTAGGCAGGTGTTCTTTTTGGCAATAACGAGGCTGCTTTATTTTAAATGAGCACTATCAGATAAGTGTTAATTTGGAACGGGAAATAAAATGAGCAATATCATGGGAACATTTTAAAAAACCTTTTCCAAGATAAAAGCTGCCACCTCCTCCTCTGCCTCCTTCTCCTCCTCTCATCCTCCTGTCCACCATCATCATTTAAATTAGTTCTACAGCCTAATCATCTTCTATATTCATATTCTGGCCAAGGACTTGAGGCTCATGGAGTTATTGCAATAAAATGCCTACTATTTTCAAGAAAGTGGTTTTTGCAAATTCGGTGCTCTCTGAGCTTGCTAGTTTGCTTTACAGATGTTTCATTACCCAACTATCATAAACTGGCACTGATGTTCCCTAGTTGCATCATGGAATGTCTGCCTGTAAACAACCAAGCTTAGAGAGAACCAAGGAGTCCACAGTTCAACCCAGAGTTATTCAGATATTTTCTTATATTTATATTTGGTGAATACTTTTGGTATTATCCAGTGGTGGGATTCTTTTTTTTTTACTACCCGTTCTGTGGACATGGCGTGGCTTGGTGGGCATGGCTTGGCTTGGTGGGTGTGGCTTGGCTTGGTGGGTGTGGCTTGGCTTGGTGGGTGTGGCTTGGCTTGGTGGGCATGGCTTGGCTTGGTGGGCGTGGCTTGGTGGGCACGGCAGGGGACGGATACTGTAAAATATTCATTCCATCCCCACTCCAGGGGAAGGTTACTGCAAAATCCCCATTCTTTCCAGATCATCTGGGACTCGGGAGGCAGAGAATAGATGGGGGCAAAGCCAGTCAGAGGTGGTTTTTACCAGTTCTCCAAACTACTCAAAATTTCCATTACCGGTTCTCCAGAACTGGTCAGAACCTGCTGAACACCACCTTTGGTATTATCTGATTATCATTATGTTTTTATTCATCAAGGAATAACACATTGCACAAAAATTGTGTGTACAGAAAAGAATCACATCTTTGGCTTTTTTGATCTCTGTGCGTAAGTTGAAGGTCCAGTCAAAAACATTCAAAATAGAGCTGGAAGGGACCTTGGAGTTCTTCTAGTTCATCGATGTCACATTACCATCATGTGATGTTTCACAGTGACATTACTGCCACATCCATTAGCCAGACCTCTTTGTCGTTTTTTTTTTATATATATAGTTGTTAAGTCTGGGGTGTTATGTGGCAGGTACTTGTCTGCTTGAATTCTAAAGACCCAAAGCAATTTAACTTCTTCATTTTTTTCTGGGACTTTCTCTATTTTAGGGTCCCATCAGTCCTTGCCTGCAGGCAAACAGTATTTCTTGCAGTTCTTCCAATGCACATTGTTGCTAAGTTGTCAGGTCATCATTTGCAGACAGTCTGTGTAATCTTCTAGTCCTTATCATTGTTACATCTGATATAGTATAGATAGCAATCAGTTTGTATGCCAAAACCTTGTGAGTTTATCCATTTTAGAAGGATAAACTCTAAGCCTTTAAAAATGAGAAGATGACAGGATATGTTTCTAGGTGCCCATGTTTAGTTGAAAACTTTGTGATTGAATTAATTTCAGGCAGCTATTTGTATTTATTGTATTGGCTTTTTAGTGATGTTTTCATTTAATCAACATAATACATTTAGTTCTTTCTCTTAGCTGAGTGTTATTCAGTTTAGACCTTTTGCATTTCACTATTTTAACAATAACCATCATAGAGTCTGTAGGCAACAATCCAAAAACATATTAATATCATTTTCAGTGTTAATGATCATTCAGTGTTGGTAAATGAATATCTATTGGCCAGATATTTCGATTACACAATCCTGTTTCCAGTTAAAAGTCTATGGTTGCTGCCTTTATAAGTGTTGAACCCTTGATTTCCCCATAATTTTTTGTAGTGCTTGTTTTTTAATTGTATTATTATTACTACTACTATCATATAACCCAGGGGTCAGCAACCTGTGGCTCTGGAGTGGCATGCAACTCTTTCATCCCTCTGGGCTCCCCTATGGCCAGTAGGCTCCACAATTGATAGGGCTTTTGGTTAGGACAGGTAGAGGAAATAGGATGCCGTGCTAGGAGGAGACTCTATGGTGGGGGAACAGGACTTCAGTCAGCAGATGAAATTGGACTCTGCACTAGGAGACTCTATGGTGGGGGAACAGAACTTCTGGTCAGCAGATGAAATTGGACTCCGCACTAGGAGACTCTATGGTGGGGGAACAGAACTTCTGATCAGCAGATGAAATTGGACACCGCACTAGGAGACTCTATGGTGGGAAAACAGAACTTCTGGTCAGCAGAGGAAAAAGGACGCCCCACTAGAAGGAGACTCTAGGATGGGGGAACTGGACTTCCGGTCAGCTCCAGAATTGAATGGGGGGAGGGGGGACTTCCAGTTAGGACCTTTGTGGCTCTTTGAATGTTCAAGGTTGCTGACCCCTGATATAACCAATTCATAGGGCATGTCAAATTTTTCAACTTTCAATTTCCAAACATTGGGGTCCTCAAAAAGTTGCCTTGGGGATTGTAAAGATATTTTGGTTACTTGAATATAATTTAGATGTGCTTGGCACATAAATATCATAACTTTTTAACATTTTATTTATTTCGTTAACCAGATAAAGCCAAACGATGCTGGGGATAACTAACATTCACAGTTTTATTCAGTGTTCATATTTATATCTGTTGTTCTTGCTTTCCATTGTGGCATAATTAGAAGGCTGAATCTGGAATTAATTCACCAATGGGGACAATCAAGAGTTTTAGTACTCTCAGATGCTGCACCATTATATCTTCTTATTAGGCATTAATCCACAGAACCACTGACGAAGCAAGATCTTAAGGGTGCTCTTACTAAGGGATTCATTTGCTCAGAGAAAGGACTTGAAATTGTTCAGAAATGCTTGAATGAGTATAGAAAATCATATCCTAGCTAAAATGAGATCAGCAGTTCAAATTTTTTTAATGCAACGTGGTTTTTTTTCCCCCTTCAAAATGCTAAGCTGGCATTTTCATGGAAAGATCTATGACCTAAACTATGCTGTCATCTGTTCTCCCACTTCGTATCATGCACCGTCATCCCCAGATAACTGGTTTAGTCTTGGAATAGTTATTTGTAGCCATTTGTACTCACTTCCCATTCTGTTCTCCACTCTCAGTTGGAGCACATAGAAAAGCTATGACATCATGATCTGAGATGCCTGCTTTTGAACATTTTTTTCACTGGTCCACCAGAGAAGGAAGGCAAGGTACAATGCAGATCCTATTTATTAGGGAGGTATGTCTTATGGGATGAGGAAACGGTCCTGCTCTGGGGTGGCTCCCTCCCTTTGGAATAACATTTCCCCAGTGTCAAGATTGGCCCTTACCTGGTTACTTTTCAAGAATACCTTAACCCCTTTGTCCTGTGGTTGTTACAGAGCTGATCAAGTGGCTGGTATGAATGTGTAATCACCTTGCTGGGATGGGTGATAGGGTGGGGTTACGGGTTTTTTCATTGAGATATAAAACACAGTGGTGTTACTAAGTGTGAGTGGTTGGCCATGTAAGTTTGTTGAAAGAATGAATAATGAATCGACGAAGAATGTATGAATCAATGTATGAATCAATGGATGAATGGTTGCTGGATGGATGGATGGATGAATTCTTAAAGTTCAATCCTCCACCTTTTGTGATGAAAACTAAAACTTTCTTAGAATGAGATTGCAAGAGAGGCACTTCTTTCTTTCTTTCTTTCTTCTTTCTTTCTTTCTTTCTTTCTTTCTTTCTTTCTTCCTTCCTTCCTTCCTTCCTCCTTCCTCTCTCCTTCATTCATCATTTCCTTTCTTTCTTTTTTCTTTCTCTTTCTTTCTCTTTCTGTTTTTCTTTTTCTTCCTTTCTTTCTTCCTTCCTTTGTTTCCTATCTTGCTTCCTTTCCTTTCTTTCTCTTTTCTTTCTTTTTCTTCTTTTCTTTTCTTTTCTTTCTTCTTCTTCTTTCTTTCTTTCTTTCTTTCTTCTTTCTTTCTCTTTCTTTTCTTTTCTATTTAGCATTTGTAATCAAATCTACAATTCAAGTGATTCACAACCCAAGAAATTAGCCATGGCTTGACACAGGAGTTTGTCAACAAAATTATTAATTATCTCTTGATGAACTAACTTGAAGTCAACATGGAATGGGGTCACCTAGGATGACCCACTGCCTGATGGCAGAAGGACCAATGCATGGACACATAGAAAAAAAGTTTTATAATTCCATTCTTCTTCTGTTCTCTCACATTCTGTTTCTTCTTCATAATCAGCATGATATAAGGACCAACATCTTGAAGACTGAAAATGGAAACCTACCTCACAGGACTGTCAGAGGAGAATGGGATAGAAATGTGTATGAATATATTTTATGTGGATAGAGCTGTGAACATGCAATTTAAAAACCAGATTGGTAACCACTAGGACCTGAAGAAAAATGATTTCTCATTTTTTTTTAAAGTGAGATAAATCTTATTGATGTGATGGTAGAGAAACTGCACAAGAGATGAATAATTATAGAGATGAAGTATCAAAGAACCAAATCCTAAATGTTTCCTGTACCTAAGTGGATAGCTATTTGAAACAAATACTCTTTTCTTCTGTGCTTTTTTGCTTGGAATACTGTGGTGTGACACAAGTACCACTCCTTGTAACTTCTGTGGATTTGAGCAGAATACCAATGCCTTTGGCATGGCATGCTGAACATAGAAGCCAGACAACAAGATTTGTCTTTTACCATGTTAAGAAGTGGTCTCTTTCCCCCAAGCTCTGCTCTCTTGTTCCTTGAATTAGATTAGAATATGTCACAATCTGCTACGAGGGAGGTTACCATCTTTGACAGAGCAAAGATTTTATTTTTTTATTTTTATCAACCCATTGCATTTTAGTAATAATAATAAAATATAACTGCTGTCAGGTTTGCAAATTTCTTAGCCACCCTGACTGTTGCATCTACCTACTATTACTTAGTAGGTGAAATTAGTACCAATTTTGTTAGCATATGCTAGCGAGAGAAAGAGAATAGTTAGAAAAGTTAAAGATCTTGAGTATCTTGAGTTGAGTTCAGTTTGTTGTGATGAGCTGATAGGCACGGGTGGGCTGCTACGGGTTCACCTGTGTTTGGGAGAACCTGTAACTAACGTTATGGCTGGGTTAGAGAACCTCCAACTCCCACCACTAGCTGGCCCTGCCCACCCCACCCTGCCCCTCCAGGAGTCTCCATGCGGCCCATTTTGGATGTGAGGTAATTGGAGGGCCCATGTGGAGGCTCAGGGAGGGAAAAAATGGGCCTCCTGGAAGTTCCGGAAGGCCAAAAACGGGCCCATTTTGGCCTCAAGAGGGCGTCTGGAGCCTGGGGAAGCAGTTTTTGCCCTTAGAGGCTTAAGAAAAGGATCCAGAGCCCGGGGAAGGCAAAAACGCCTTCCTGGCTGTGGTGCAGAAGGCCGACTAGCCACACCCACCATGGTCACACCACCCAGCAACCAGGTAGAGTACCCATTGCTGAAATTTTTGAAGCCCACTCCTTTATAGGTCTGTAAAGTTTTCTTAGCAACAATATAATAAATCTGCCACTATCTTCTCCAGGATCTTAATACAATAAAACATACAATCAGAGTTGGAAGGGACCTTGGAGATCCTCTAGTTCAACCTCCTGCCCAGGCAGGAAACCCTACACCACTTCAGACAAAGGGTTATCCAACATCTTCTTAAAGATTTCCAGTGTTGGGGAATTCACAACTTCTGGAGGCAAGCTGTTCCACTGATTAATAGTTCTGTCAGGAAATTTCTCCTCAGTTCTAAGTTGCTTCTCTCTTTGATTAGTTTCCACCACATTGCTTCTTGTTCTACTCTCAGGTGTCCTGGAGAATAGTTTGACTCCCTCTTCTTTGTGGCAACCTCTGAGATATTAGAACACTGCTATCATGTCTCCCCTGGTCCTTCTTTTCATTAAATTAGACATATCCAGTTCCTGCAACCATTCCTCATATGTTTTAGCCTCCAGTCCCCTAATCATCTTTGTTGCTCTTCTCTGCACTCTTCTAGAGTCTCCATCTTTTCTACATTGTGGCGACCAAAACTGAATGCAGTATTCCAAGTGTGGCCTTACCAAGGCATTTCCGAGTCTTGTGTACAACACAGTCTAGTCCAGGGGTTGTCAAATTGTTGGCCTACAGACCAGATGTATCACATGCAGGCCATAGCAATAGCAATAGCAGTTAGACTTATATATTGCTTCATAGGGCTTTCAGCCCTCTCGCGGTTTACAGAGTCGGCATATTGCCCCCACAGTCTGGGTCCTCATTTCACCCCACTCGGAAGGATGGAAGGCTGAGTCAACCTTGAGCTGGTGAGATTTAAACCACTGAACTGCAGATAACAGTCAGCTGAAGTGGCCTGCAGTACTGCACCCTAACCACTGCGCCCCCCAGCTCCACAAAGGGGAAAAACATCACAATATGTTACATGACAGCTATGTGATGCCGCATGTTTGACACACGTGGTCTAGTCTATAGTACTCTCCCACCAAAATATACATGGCCGAACCCTGTATAGGTGTTTTGAAACCATCAAATTGGCTAGGTGCAGTGGGGTTTTGGAGCTGGCTCATATCGCTTACAAAAGCTGATTGTTAATTTTTTTTCTGAATTTTTGCAAGCTAGTTGAGCTGAATAACTAATGCCTAGTGTGCTAATCAGCTTTTCTGCAGTCAGTGGTGCAACACCATAATGGCAAGGGAGCTGGCAGGACCAGGTTGTTAACATTTATCAACACCATTAGTTAGGCACTACCATCAGGCTAGACTTCTTTACAAATGTAGCTTTAAAAACATGTTTCATGCTCCCAATTTCCCTAAATACATTTTCCGTGAGTTTTTGAGCAAGGATGACACACGATAATGGTCTATGTCTGTTCTACCCTTTGTGCTGTGGCAAAATTCGGCATAATATTTGGATTTGTCTTCCACATTGCATAGTTTTTTAAAATAATTACGTGGTGTATGGGACAAACTTTATTCTAAGAACTCGTGAGACAGCTGTTAATTCTCAGTGCTGTGCAAGAACAGACAGTATAATTATTGCTGGGTTTTCACAATTATTGAGGTGCAATAGTCCTGAAGATGCTTTTTCAAGAGGCAACTGGGCTTCCCTGTTTTTTTCTTTGAAGATATTTTGCTTCTCATCCAAGAAGCTTCTTCAGCTCTGAAAAAGCGAAATGGCTTCAAAGAAAAACAAAGGAAGTCAGTTGCCTCTTGAAAAAGCCACCTTTGGGACAACCATGACATGGATGACTGAGAATTTCCAATTATTGATGGTAATTACTTCTTTTTCCCATCCCCCTGACCCACTTCCAGCAGTTGGTATGAAGCCTAAGGGGAGAAAAAAAATCAAGGTGTGCCAAAAAGGTTGGCAAGAAGGAAACGTTAGATGCACATGCCATTTAAGTGTTTGGAGGTATTTGTTAGGAATGTAATCTAACAGTTGGGTTGGCAATATATAAACCATATAGCAATGCTATACCTGTTTCTTTAAATCATACTGTTAAAATGTGATTGGTTGCTGTTTTCCTCAATCGGCCATAAGAGGAGCCAGAATGACTGTTAGCTGTTTGTTTGTTAGATGCTGGGCTGATCTGATCTGAGTGTTTTGGAAGCTGGCTGTTAGAAAGTGCCGTGAGCTATTGTAAGTTTGCAAACTGCTAGCAAACTTTGAGTTTGTTTGTATGATTATGGACTATGTATTTGGATTATCCCTTAACTGAAAGACATTGATGAATGGACTGTCTTATCTGTGTATGACTTCGACTGTTTGATGGACTCTGATACCTCTATTTTCCATGAAAGTAAAAGCCTATTTAAACTGCAGTTCTCTGTATGCTGGTTTGCGTGTTTCTCTACCACAACTCTCACAATGCTTCTCTGAACACACTCGCTCTCCCAACGGGGAGCTTACCTAACAGTATTCATACCCCTCACAAACAAGAGGTTTTCATGGAATGATTAGATGTCAGTTACAGTGGTGGGATGCTTCCAGTTTGACAACTGGTTTGGTGACCGTGAGCTTTGCGTGTGCTCGCACACATGCATTTAAAGCGCTTGCACGCAGCGCTGAAAATGGACCAGTTAGAAGCTCAGCTGCTTACCTTCCAAGTCAGTAATGATAAGTAGAATAGCAGGGGGGGAATAAGCTATGCTGCAGGATTGAATGGGCTAGAAAGCAGGAAATAAAGGACAGGAGAGAGGAGGGGCAGGTGGGCGGGACCAAATAATCATTGGAGCTACTGCTTCGCCTGAACCTGTCCGAACTGGCTGAATCTCACCTCTGGCCAGTTAGAGGCATTCTACCATGTATGGTCAACAAAATTCAAAATGATGGCCACAATGGTATAATCAAATATAAAATTGGGAGACATTTCAGTTGCAGTATTGTGTCTGCCATCTTCTTTGGAACAAACTGCAGACTTCCCTTACATTCATCATAATCTGGTCATTCTCTGAATACGATCTGTTGGAATAATCTTCCCAAGTAGGATCAACCGATTTTATGAAGAGCACTCATTGTACTCATCTGCCAGTTTGTAAAGATATGCCATGTTGCTTTGGTAAAATATTCCATTTTTTCTGAAGCAATGGCACTTAGACTTATATACCACTTCAAAGTGCTTTACGGCTCTATCTAAGCGGTTTCCAGAGTCAGCCGATTGTCCTGGACAATTTGGGCCCTCATTATACCCACCTCGGAAGGATGGAAGGCTGAGTCAAACCTTGAGCCTGGTGAGATTTGCACTGCCGAATTGCAGCAGTCGGGTTGAAGTAGCCTGGCAGTGCTGCACTCTAACCACTGCACCACCGTGGCTCTTAACGCACTGAAAAAGTCCTCTTTGCTTGTTGAACTGACTCAAAAAACGGGCTACTGAGCCTATACTGTATTCTGCATGCCCTGCTTATGTTTATTCTTGTGACCCCACTCCGTACGGTGAGTCACGCCGACACAAGGTTACTGTTAGCCACGCTTTATTTCACAGTAATTACTCACAGACAAGACTTTGGCAGCAACCCAGACTCCCACAGATAAGAAATACACACAAGAGCTTCTCCAGTTTAGTAAAACGGTGTGTCCTGCAAAAGGTCTCCTCCCAAAGTCTCTTCTTATATACTCTCTTGGAGGAGCCAAATCACAACACACTGGGCCTGATTATCTTCTATGTCTCCGTAATTGCTGCCTGCGCTTATCCGCCCTTCTCTGCCTGGCATCCGGGACCAATTCCTTTGCTCCTCCCCACTGCTCCAGGGCTGACATCAGAAACAAACTCCCTTTGGCTTTCACCGCTGCTCCAATGCCTCAGGCGCCTCCTGGTGGCCAACCAGCCTCTCTGGTACCTGCTCAGAGTCTGAACCCTGCCCAGGGTCCTCCACATCGTCCAGAGCTGACTCATAGCGTCCCCGCTATGGGAGTCTGTCGGCAGCTCAACGGCTCCTGCTGGGCCACATCACTTTATTATGCAAGGATAATATTACAGTCTATCTGTAATGACTTTTAGATGTGAGGAACCTCTTTAGTCTTTTAAAGCTCTTTGAGCAAGGGTTTAGTTCAAACTTTACTGAAATGCAGTGTCCCTTGCTGCTCTCCATATCTTTATCTTCTGCATTTAGAAAATGACTGTCATAGCGGATCAAGTCAGTCACAAAACACTGATTTCACTAGATGGCAAGTGTGAAGTTGCTCACTATCATTCCTGTGGTTCCCAAGGATGTGCTTTGTCATCCTCTCTTGCCTTTGTCTTACTCCCGATATTATGGACATGCTGTCAAATAAAACACTGGATCACACCCATCAAACGTGTTTATTTTATGGGCTGCCTTTGAGAGGCATTTCCCATAGGAGGATGTCCTGTGGAGATCAGAATCCTAGTATGAATAAAGGCGCTTTGCAGTCCCAGATTCTGTTTCTAAAACTATATGAAACAAGTTACATGAAACTAGAGGATGGAGCCTAATTAATATTGGGAGGGTGGTACAATAGCCAAAGGTTCTCTACCTCCCTAGAATACACAACATGGAATAATTATCTTAAATTATAGGGGTGGCAAGGGACACGGTGGCTCAGTGGTTAAGACACTGAGCTTGTCAATCAGAGAGGTTGGCAGTTCCTGCATAATGGAGTGAGCGTCCATACTTGTCCCAGCTTCTACCAACCAAGCAGTTCCGGAGCTCTGTTTTCACTGGCAGAGGGTTGCAGGAGGCCATCACAGGCAAAAATGAAAGCTCAGGAACCCTTTTTCACTGACAGATGTGCTCGGGTTACAGGCGCCCCAAGATGAGTGACATTGAGCTGGCCATGCCCACCCTGGCCATGGCCACCCCATCCCCTTGAGGTCAAACCACAATCCTGATGTGGCCCTCAATGAAATCGAGTTTGATACCTTGAAGTAGGGAGAGGAGAACCATTTTTTCATTGTGACGTTCTTGGACTCAGAACAAATTGAGCAGAATAACGTAAACCCAAAGATAAAACACTAGAGATGATCTTAACCTACAGGAATTTATTTGAGGGCCATTTGAAGTTACAACAGCCCTGAAAAAAAGTGATTTACAACCAGTTCCCACACTTGTGACTGTTGCAGCATCCCATTGTCACATGACCAAAATTCAGATGCTAGGCACTGGCATGTCTTTATGACAGTTGCAGTGTCCCGGGGTCATCTCATCACCATTGGCAACCTTCCCAGGGGACTTCTGACAAGCAAAGTCAATGGGGAAGGCTAGACTTGCTTAATGACCATGTTGACCCACTTAACAACTGCAGTGATTGCTTAACAGCCATGGCATCGTGAAATCAGGTGTAACGCCTCCTGCTTAGCAATGGAAATTATGGTTCCAATTGTTGTAATTTGTGAAATACCTTTCTAGGCAGTTATACATGATAAGGATCTCTTCCCCAAATGGCTTTTAATCATATTCTTTTAATAAGATAAATAAATAATAGGAAACTGCAGTGTCTGAAGGAAAGCACCAGCTTCTAGCATTGTATCTATTTGAAGGCGTGTATTTGGTCCATAAAGGCCTCTCCATGATTGATTGAGTGACCAATGTAGAATACAATGAAATACAGATAGCCCTTAGCTTACAACTATTTGTTTAGGGCAGTGGTAGTCAACCTGGTCCCTACCATCCACTTATGGGTGTTCCAGCTTTCATGGTGGGCGGTAGGGGTTTTGTCCCATCTGACGCACTTTCCTTTTTTAAATTTAATTGACTTCCTACTTTATAAATCACCAGTACTGTGGAACCGGTAGGCGGTTAGAAAATTTTACTACTAATAGAGATACAAAAGCGTGACCGACAAATGCCGCGAACGACAAAAGCGGCTGACAAAACCGCGGCGCTAAAACCGCGATGTCAAAAGCGCACCGACAACAGTGTGCCGTCAAAAGCGCGCTGACAGAAGCGCGATTTAAGTTAAGGTAAGGTTTAGGTTAGGTTTAGGTCTTTAGGTTTAGGGTTAGGGTTACAGCGCGCTTCTGTCGGCGCGCGTTGTTGGCGCACTTCAGCGCTCATTTGTCAGCGCGTTTTGTCGGCGCGGTTTTGTTCACCGCGGTTTAGTCAGGCGCGCTTTTGCGTTCGCGCATTTGTGGTGGAACCATACAAAAGTGGGCGGTAGGTATAAAAAGGTGACTACTCCTGGTTTAGGGACCATGGGAAGTTACAACAGCACTGAAAAAAGTGACTAATGGCTGTTTTTTTCCACACTTAGGATTGCTCCAACCACCCCCGGTCATGTGGTCAAAATTTGGACAACTGCAGTTGTCATGTGTTTATGACACTTGCAGTTACTAACTTCACAACTCCAGTGACTGACTGGCAACTGTATCAAGAAAGATCGTAAAATGGGGCAAACCTCACTTAACTGTCCTGCTCAGCAATATAAATTTTGGACTCAGTTGTGATCGTAAGTCTACTTGTAATTATTCTGGTGATTTGTTTCTTGCAGGCTAAAACTGCACTTGGCTAACGTCACTGCTTTGCTCATACTTAACTTGCTTTTTTTTTTTTTTTTACAGATACAAATATCCCACATTTAGCAAACTCTCTATGTTGTTCCCTAGCATTTTGTGCTCCTGTTCAATTTCATTTTATCTCTTTCAGCCTATTGTTCCAGCATATCAAGAAGATCTTAAATTTCATTTCTGTCTTTGAAGTGTTAATTGCCCCAATTTGGTATCACCTGGAAATTTGATAAGCACTCAAGCCATGTATGATTGAATCTTATTTTTAATCCATGCCATATTTAGGCATTACTCTATTGCATCTTACCCTGCTTTAGCATATGATTTCTTTCTTTTTTTCAGAATATTTCCTGAAAATACAGGCTTCAAGCCAGAATGTTATACTTTTTAAGCAACTGATGATACTATTGCAGGATTTAAGGAAGTCAGGTTAATATTCATGAATGCCTGGTAACACAATGGTATATCACATGCCATAATATCAATTGTGCTAATGATCTGGAAGTTGCAATTTGTGTTAGTTTAATAATGACATAATCATATGTCCAATGTATAGTTCCTAATTTGCATGCTAATGCATACTTTGCATTAAGAATGAATGGAATTATACATGTCCCAGAATAATGTTGCAAGATCCAATCACCGGGACCAGAGGTTTAGTCTCTGAGCTTGGTTGTTTTCTTGCAGACCTTCATTACCCACTTAGGTAACATCATCAGTGCATTGATGATGTTATCTATTTTCTGCAAGAAACAATTATGCTCAAAGCGTACCAAGGACCCCACAATTCGACCCTGTGCTATAAATATTCTCTTCTATTAGTACTTGTGATAGTTTTAAAAACATATTGTGCCATGATTAGAATATTGGTCTAACATTACCGATGAAATCGAAATCACCGTTACAGATTGGAATAACACAGGGATCCCCAACACCTGGTCCACAAATTGATATTGGTCTGCAGTCTATTGGATTGGCCCTGTTCTGGCCTAGGCTTCCCCAAAAAGCATGAAGCAGATTCCTGGTCCTGCCCAAAACCCCTTTATTAAACGAATGTGAATTCCTCTCACTCACATTCAGCAAAGGCCTGGTAAACAGTCTTTCAAAGGTCAATTTATGACCACAGACCTTATCTAGCTTGGAAAGCAGCCATGTGAATATTTTCCAAATGAAGTACAGTGCAAGGAAAGACTTGGCACAGAGTGTCTGAGATTCACGGACAGATCTTCACACTCCTGAAACGAATGAACAAACAAACAAATTGTTTTCTACAAAAGCCAACTCCCCTTTCGCTCCTCTTTTATTTCGTAAGGGAGGAGCATTCACCATCCACCTGTAGCCCAAATTGACCCCTGATTTCTGAGCTGTTCCTTTCTTCTGGAAGCTCTGCGCATGTGCACACTGGGAACGGCTCCAGCTGTTCCTCTGCCTCACTGCTGTCTAGATCCGAAGGCAGCTGAGAACTGCCAGACGGCCTTGGCCCTATCTATGCCTCTGACGCAAAGCCCCTCGTCCAAGCCTTCCCCAGCCTCCAGGACTGGCCCATGCTCCTCCCCAACCTCCTCACTGTCCAACTCTGCTGCCAGCACTGCGGCTGCTGGTGGGCCACAAGAGGCCCCATGCAAAGGGGGCAAGTGTGTGAACCACCATTTCTGCAAGTGCTGTGGATCCACTACTGCTGCTGGTCTACAGAGCTGGAAAGATTGGGGACCAGTGGAATAACAGCTTCATTTTTTCCCGACTTTAGATAAAAGGACAGAGAAAAAATGTGGGCTCCAGCAGACTGTCAGCCTCTGTTTTGCTGCTTGCTTTTCGGCTGCCACTGAAACGGGGAGGGAGGGCATGGTATTTGGGTGAGGGAAATAATCTGTACAGGAGGACTGTTAATGGGAGTTGTTCTCATCATTCGTTTGCGCTTGTGGAAGGAGGGGAGTTTCCCGCCAAGGCCAACTGTCTGGCATACCAACCTGATGATGATTTTTGAAGATGTCTCCACCTGACCGTTGTGGAGATATTGGATTGGACTATGGACTGGGGTTACCAAGGGGAGGGGAATGGGTCATGTATTGATATCTAATGCTTTCACGCGCTTTTGCTCAGATCCAGCTTTGCTTAGCTTCTATTACTTATAATCAGTAAAAGTACTCTTAATCTGCAAAATGGAGTTGAGTGGTTTCTTTCTTGATTACTAAGTGAAGCAACAACTGACACAGACCTTGCTTCATGTAGTAATGAATCCTCTTCTCATGCCTGAATGCCATCTGTGCCATCAGCGTTGTGGCACAAAAGCATAGTGAATTAAGGATTAATCTCAAGTTAAACCCAGTTGGAGGAAATCACTATCTAAATTATCTCTTCTCCCTACCCCTTCACCTTCATTTCATATTACAAGGTAAAAGCATTGTAGTCCACGGAGAAAAAATAAATCCAAATACAGTCTGAAATAGACTGGAAATCTATCAAGAAGTCCCAGTTTAAAGAAAACATGTTTTCACCCCGATAAGATGTTTATTGATGAAACACTACAAACCCAAACATCCAATGAGGAAACCATGAGAAATACAAACGGCTTCCTTTTCTTTTAAAGCAGATCTCCAGGATAATGCTTACCAAATGCCACAAATCTGTGCAGCCGAGCATAGAAATACACAAAATCATTTTAGAACAGCTTCTGCATCTCTTGGTCACAAAAGGGTTTTTTTAAAGAGTCCAGTTCACTAAAAAAACTTTTGTTTAATATCTCATAGTAAAAATATGAGCATTATCTTATGCTAATGAATCCTCAACTGAATGATTAAAGATACTCAGTAATGGAGTGTCTTATTCTACTATTCTGAATTGGAATAAGTAAGTGAACTCCTAAAGGAGAAAAGGCATATAAGAAAAGGCATATTTCAAATTCACTGCTCTCACATATATACATTCATGATAATGTATTCTATTTTATTTTTCTTTATGTACACTGAGAGCATCTGCACCAAAGATAAATTCCTTGTGTGTCCAATCACACTCAGCCAATAAAGAATTCTGTTCTGTTCTGTTCTGTTCTGTTCTGTTCTGTTCTGCTCTGCTCTGCTCTGCTCTGCTCTGCTCTGCTCTGCTCTGCTCTACTCTACTCTATTCTATATACACATATGGGCACATTTATTGATACATTCACATAACCTTTCTTCATATCACTGCTTTGCAAAATGGTCCTTCCCTTCAATCAACTCTTCTCAATGTTGTATTTCAATGGAAGAAAGAAAAGATTAACAATAACAATAGCATTTGGATGGATACACCATTTCATAGCGCTTTGCAGCATTCTCTGAGCAGTTTACAATATCAACATATTTTCCCCAACATTCTGGGTCCTCATTTTACTGAACTTGGAAAGATGAAAGGCTGTGTCAACCTGAGCTCATCAGCAACTGGCTGTGGGTAGAGTTAGCCTGCAATATTGCATTCTAACTACTGTGTCATCACAGCTCTTATATAACTCTCCAGTTATAGTATATTTCATACATTCTTACCATAGCCGAAAACTCACTAAGGGTAGAGGCATAATTGTCTTTGTATTTACTAGTTTGTCAAGCATGTAGAAGAAGCAAGTCAGAGGTGGGTTCCTACCAGTTCACACCTATTCGGTAGAACCGGTTCGTCAAATCTACCGAACCGATTAGAAGAGGTTCCACCAGTGGACCCAGAAAGCAGGCCACACCTACAGAAGAGGTTCCAAAAAAATTTGAAACCCACCACTAGTCCTTGGATATGATTATTCTACACTATCATGTTCATATATATAAAACTCAGTGCCTCTGTGAAAGGTGAGGATGACTACTGCGTTTGTGGTGCAATCAGAACATTGTGTGTGTTGAAGTTGTTTTAACGCAAACCAAAGATGCCTTTTCAAAAACAAGTTTACATCATATTCTTATTCATGCCAGTGCTGTGTGTGAGGTAATTTAAGGTGGTTCTGACAAGTGTCATTTGGCATCTTCATATCCAGTCACATGGGCAGCAAGCCACTCCCACAAAGGAGGCCACACCCACAGAGTAGATTTGAACAATTTTGACCCCACCATTGAAGCAAGTACAAATATAAGCATGGATATAAATGAAAGAAATGAATACAAATAGATAGGGACAGTGGGACAGGGATGGTAGGCATGCTGATGCGCTTATTCACACCCCGTTCACAGACTTCTTAGGAATGGGGTGAGTTCCACGGTGGACACTTTAAGATTGAAGCTGTGAGGGTTAGAGGATGTAACAACGGAGTCAGGTAGAGCATTCCAGGCATTGACCACTCTGTTGTTGAAGTCATATTTTCTGGCAATCGAGTTTGGAACTGTTTATTTTGAATTTATATCAATTGTTTGCCCGTGTATTATTGAGGTTGAAGCTGAAGAAGTCATTGACAGGTAAGACATTGTTGCAGACAATTTGTGTACTGTGCTTAGGTCAGACCACAGGGGGCGCAGTTCCAGATTGTTCAAGTCCAAAATTCACGTTCTGGTGGCATAAGGGTATTTTATTGCGAGTAGAGGAGTGGAGTACTCTTCTCGTCGAATTACCTCTGAACCTGCTCAACCAAAGACAGGGTCTTATTTTCTTTTGACCCCCAAAATAAGGGCTTGATCTTATTTTGAGGAAGTCTTATTATTTTGAGGTGCAGGAGGCGGAGTGCATGGTCAGCTCATGGCTGCTGGTGTGTTGCAATATTTTCGGGGAGGGCTTATTTTCAGGGGAGAGCTTATTTATAGGCGCATGTGCTCAAACGCCTGATTGGGCTTATTATCCGGGGAGGTCTTAAACAGAGGTAGCTGTCTTTATAATACAAGTTTATTTCTCAGGATTATGCATTGAAGACAGTGGCTATGAGCCAGATCAACTTAAACAATAATCAGAATAAAAGAATAACAGAGTTGCAAGGGACCTTGGAAGTTCTAGTCCAACTTCCTTCCTCCTGTTTAAGCAGGAGACCCTATACCCATGATGGCCAACCTATGGCATGCTTCTCAGAAGTGGCACACCGAGCCATTTCTCCAGGCATGCCAGCCATTGCCTATTGCTTTTCCAGGTTCTGGTAAGCATGGCCAACCTGGTCTTCCCACGTGCATGCATGCCGGAAACCGGAAGACCAGGTGACTGGCGCCCATGTGCATGCTGGAAACCGGAACTAGCTTCCCAGCACGCACATGGTGCTCCTTCATGCACGCATGCATGCTCCCATTTTGGCACTCGTGGCAAGAAGGTTTGCCAACCCTATCCTATACAATTGTCCAGTGTCTTCTAAAAAGCCTCCAGTGAAGCAGCACCCATGCCATAGCTTCATCAAGTAGCCAGTCTTTGAAGTCTGCAAGATTCTCTCTCTTTTTTCAATTTAACAAGAAGATGAATATTAACAAAGGTGACGGTGAACCGTTCTTGGGCTTGATTTCATAGATAGAAATGGATAAGCAGTATCACAGGAAATGTCATCTAAAAACCTGATGGTGTTTAATCACCAGGATTGAATCTCAAAGCGGTAACCCGAAGGAGAGCAGGAGACTGGATCTTGGAATTGGAACTGAAAGGAGAACAACCCAGAGGCAGCATCCATTGAAGCTCCGAGGATCGGTTTGAAGAATATAACCCGGGGGCGAAGAATATTCTAACCCACTGGGTGAATTTTGAAAAGGGAAGTGCTGGGGGGCAGAAGCTGCTCTGGCCCTACCACTGAGCTGGAAGGAGCAGAGCTTAAAAGACCCGTAGATCAACCCGGGAAGGGCGAAAACATTGTGCTGAGTTGTGGCCAATTAACAGTCTTGGTAATGAATGCACAGCTGGCAAGAGAGGGGATGCACATTTGCACTCTGCATTTAAACAAAACCAGGCGCATTTATTGCCTGAGTGGTCAGGATGTGAAAAAAGGAAAGCAGAAGCCAAAAAAAAAAAAAACCAGCAAAGCTTTGTGCTTAGTTAGCACAGTGGCTAACAGTGTGACATTGTGAACTGGGGGAGTTTAAGCACATCAACAAAGAAGAGGACTGTCTTGTTTGGGAGGGGGCTAAAAGTTTGGGGCTCATTCAAGGAAACCAGACAAGGTAAATGTATGCCAGATCACATCCTGGAAAGTTGTTGCCAGTCAATCACTTTGGGAGATTGATGCCCTGTCAATCACTGTGCTAGAATGAAGCACTTTTAAGGAAGACAGCAACTGAGATTTGAGGGAAAACCTTCCAATCTGCCAGGTCTAACCTCTTTATTATGAGGTATGTCAGGTGCGTGTTTGAGATTTATACCAGTGATGGCTAATCTTTTGGTCCTTGTCTGCTGAAACGCGTGCGCGTGCAATAGCCAACATGCAATAGCGTGCAGACCTGAGCCCACACACCATAATGCAATGCATGCGCGACTCCCCTATGCCCTCCCTGCCTCCTGCGCATGTGCCTGTGACACCCCTGCACTCCCCCTCTTCCCCAAACATGTGTGTTCCTCCCCACAACCCGTTTTGAAGCCTCCTGGGATCCAAAACAGGCTGCAGGTGAAGGGGGGGCTTCCCGCCATGCATGCACACCAGGGGTGGGTTCCTGCCAGTTCTAACCTCTTCTGTAGAAGATGTTCCACAAATCTACAGTGCCATTTAGAACCGGTTCCATCTCCCTCTCCCCGCCCGTCCGCACATCATCAAGATGAAGAGCGAGAGGAGGAATTCTGGGAGTTGAAGTCCACAAGTCTTAAAGCTGTCAAGTTTGAACACCCCTGGGGTTTTTTTTCTAAAGGATTAGGGGTGCCAGGGTCTTGTAACTTGACAGCTTTAAGACCTGTGTGCTTCAATGGCAGAGTTCCTGAGCCAATATGACTGGAATTCTGGGAGTTGAAGTCCACAAGTCTTAAAGCTGTCAAGTTTGAACACCCCTGGGGTTTTTTTTCTAAGGGGTTAGGAGTGCAAGGATCTTGACAGCTTTAAGACTTGCGTGCTTCAAATGCCAGAGTTTCTGAGCCAACATTTTGGTTGCTAAGCAAGAGCGTTGTTAAGTGAGTTTCACCATATTTTACAAGTTGCTATGCCCACCCAGTCACATGACTGCCCAAGCCACTCCCACCTGGTCACATGGCTGGCAAGCCACTCCACCCAGTCACATGGCCAGCAAGCCACTCCCCCAAAAGCAGGCCACACCTACAGAAGAGCTTCTAAACATTTTTGAAACCCACCACTGATACACGCATGTCTCCCGCATGCACACAGAGTCCCAAAAAAATCAGCTGGCGGTGGGAGTACATGCACATATGTGATGCAGCTGAGCTGGGGAGATGGCTCACATGCTCACAGAGAGGGCTCAACGTGGTACCTGTGGCACACATGCATAGGTTCGCCATCACGGATATATGCTGTATTTTTCCCTGTTGATTCTTGATTTCGTCAACTATACAAAGTTGACCAATTTTTAAAAAGATGTGCTTATTTAGAGTCCTAGATTGGATGCCTGTGAAGGGTTTTCTTCTGAAAACATCTTTCTGTTCCAGTTCCCATTTGATTTGCTCCATTTAGATATGATTGGAGGAGGTATTTGTGTTGTTCATCTGTGAGAAGCCGCTTGGTTTGAAGTGTTGCAGTAAAAAGCTGACATAGCTGCTTCAGTGAGCTATTTATCACTGACTTGATAGTGTTGGTGGTGTGAATTCAATGGCCTTGATTCGTGAGCACCTTTTGATTTTGAAGGAATGAGGTAGATTTGAAAAGTTATGATTTCTTCTGTGGCTTCTCTTTGACAATCGTTCAATTTACTCTAAGGTAAAGGTTCCCCTCGCACATGTGTGAGACTCAGTGCTGAAATTTTTAAAAAATACTACTGATTTTGTGGGCGTAGCTTGGTGGGCATGGCAGGGGAAGGATACTGCCAAATCCCCATTCCCTCCCTACTCCAGGAAAAGGATACTGCAAATTCTACATTCCCTCCCTACTCCAGGGAAAGGATACTGCAAAATCTACATTCCCTCCCTACTCCAGGGAAGGATACTGCAAAATCTACATTCCCTCCCTACTCCAGGGAAAGGATACTGCAAAATCTACATTCCCTCCTACTCCAGGGAAAGGATACTGCAAAATCTACATTCCCTCCCCACTCCAGGGAAAGGATACTGCAAATTCTACATTCCCTCCCCACTCCAGGGAAAGGATACTGCAAAATCTACATTCCCTCCCCACTCCAGGGAAAGGATACTGCAAAATCTACATTCCCTCCCTACTCCAGGGAAAGGATACTGCAATTCTACATTCCCTCCCTACTCCAGGGAAAGGATACTGCAAATTCTACATTCCCTCCCTACTCCAGGGAAAGGATACTGCAAATTCTACATTCCCTCCCTACTCCAGGGAAGGATACTGCAAATTCTACATTCCCTCCCTACTCCAGGGGAAGGATACTGCAAAATCTACATTCCCTCCCTACTCCAGGGAAAGGATACTGCAAAATCTACATTCCCTCCCCACTCCAGGGAAAGGATACTGCAAATCTACATTCCCCTCCCCACTCCAAGGGAAGGTCACTGCAAAATCCCCATTTCCTCCTGATCAGCTGGGACTCGGGAGGCAGAGAATAAATGGGGGCGGGGCCAGTCAGAGGTGATATTTACTGGTTCTTCGAACTGCTCAAAATGTCCTCTAGGTTCTCCAGAACTGGTCAGAACCTGCTGAACCACCTCTGAAACACGCTCATACATACACACACGGCATACTCTTGCCTCCAACAGACAGAAGCAGCTTTGGTATGTCTGCCGAATCCTTCCCAATGCTTGGAAGTGTAAGTTTGAGGCTGTGATGCAAAGCAATGTCACCAGTCACTTTGAGAAGTAGGGAGCAGGGCAGCATTGCCTTGTGGATCTGCCTCAACAGATGGAGATGTTTACTGTTGATTGTCTCACCTTCAGACTGAGTCTTCCAGCAAAGCTTTGCATGGCTTGGTCATTTCATTAGATTTACATTCTACTTTCCTTCTAGAGGTTCAAGACAGTGTGGGAAGCCACCACCACCCTTCCTAGAGTAATGAAATATTTTGAGGAATATTTTAAAAGGCAGGATGAAATATTTCCCCTAAAGAGAAATAAAAAATCTTAAGGGAGACAGAAACTCAGAGCTCCAGCTCCCTCCCCCTCCCCTTCCCAGCAGATATTTGGTGCCCATTGAGAAAGACTGGGCCAGCCTATCTACAAAACAAAAGACCTTCAGCTCCAGGATGAAGGGATTAAGACATGACCCTTCAGGACATAATAGGATTAACCCATTACCATTTAGCAGCAGAGCTCACTGCATTGTAAAATCTCCTAAGGACATTGTATCACCCTCAGAAACTTCAACCAAACTTAACTCAGACAACCTATAGAGCCAACTTTGACCCCTAATTGGCCCCATGGGAGTCTGACAACAGCCAATAGAATACATGTTCTGGCACAGGAGGCTCAAGGGCAACGGCCAAGAGAAGGTGTAACCCCCACCCCCACTCTCAACTCCATGTGGTCACCTGTACTGGAACCACCCACGGGGTGGGTTTCTGCTGGCATTACTGCCAGTTTGGTGCACAGACAATTTGCTCCGCTCGCATGCACAGTTGCCTGTAAATAGGTTAAAATTGTCAAAGAAGGACGTTGTGGTGACCAGGGAACCGGGTTGGGGCCATGGCGAGCACGTTGTCCCTACCAGTTCGGCAGTGGTGGGTTCCGGATCCTGTTGCAACTGGTAGAGTGCAATGGGGCTTGGTGTTCCCCCACATGCACGCTTGCAGCACGTATGCACATGCGCGCAGTACGCATGCAGCACACGCATGCGTCCTTACCTCTATGACGCCTCCGTGACGCTCTACCTGCTTTGCGGAACGTCACGCAGGCGCCGTACCCTCAGTGTGTGGAAGCGCCAAAGAGGTCAAATACAGGTATTGTGCTCGGGTGAATGGGTGGGACCTTCGGAGCACCGTACCGGAAGAGTACAGTTGCTCCCCGCAGGAACCAGTACACCCGTACTGGGGTGTACCGTCTGCAACCACTAGTGTCAGTTCGGCGATCCAGTCACCATTTCCACTACCAGTTCCACCAAACCGGTGTGAACCAGTAAGAACCCACCTCTGGTTGTTCTGCTTTATCATTAAAACCATCTTTCCAATCAGTCTCCAGCCTCCATTTTGTCTCCAGTACCTTTCTCCCAGCTTGAAATTGAGTCAGATGGATATTTCTTCCAACAACAGCCCACACACCATGGCCTTCCTCTGGATTTGTCCGCTAGGGTGCTGGTAGCTGGATGGAACAGGATATGGGAATGACCTTGGGAGACTGGGAAAAGAGATGCTGCCTAGGGATCAGGCAGATAAAAGGCAAGCATAGCCCACAGCTTCATAGTAGGTGAGTAGGAGGCTCAGAAAGATTCTTTCCCAAGTTATTGGCTTTAAAGTAGATGGAGGAAAAATATACTTGTAGTCTTGCAAGGTTCTATAAATGTATCCTTGCAAAAAAATAGAACTAGCTTATCTAGCCATGTTTCTTGTTTGGTAAAAAAAACAAGAAACTTGGTAAATCTGACAGGAGGCTAACTTGAAAGACAGTGACAGGCCTAGAGTTTCCTGGTGAGCTTCTATAGCTGAGGAGAGTGTGTGTCTTACAAAATCTAGTCTAATATCATAATTAGTAATGTAAAGGTTCCCCTCGCACGTATGTGCTAGTTATTCCCAACTCTAGGGAACGGTGCTCATCTCTGTTTCAAAGCTGAAGAGCCAGCGCTGTCCTAAGACACCTCCGTGGTCATGTGGCCAGCATGACTAAACGCCAAAGGCACATGGAACGCTTTACCTTCCCACCAAAGGTGGTTCCTATTTTTCTACTTGCATTTTCCCATGCTTTCGAACTGCTAGGTTGGCAGAAGCTGGGACAAGTAACGGGAGCTCACTCCGTTACATGGTGCTAAGGATTTGAACCGTTGAACTGCCGACCTTTCTAATTGACCAGCTCAGCGCCGTAGCCACTGAGCCACCACATCCCTTTTTAATATCATAATTACTAAAGCATAATAAACACCTGAAGTGCCAAGCACCAGGGAAATCAGTAGATCATGGCAATTCAAATGGATATAAAATGTTATTGTAAGTTTAAGCTTCCTATAGGAATCTGAAGTATTAACTGTCAAAGCAATTTGGCTGTAGATAAGGAATTCATGGTGGAGTGGTCTTAGATCTCTTGTGGGCACAAAGGGATTTGATGATGTGTTTGACGCTGCCCTTGAGCTCAGACTGATCATCGCCTACATGAAGTTCCCCATAAGCTTGTGGTTTGCTTTGACCAATTGTCTTCGCCATCCCATTTCCAGAAATTGGAAAGCAAGTAGAATGGAATGGAATGGAATGGAATGGAATGGAATGGAATGGAATAGAATAGAATAGAATAGAATAGAATAGAATAGAATAACAAAATTGGAAAGGACCTTGGAGGTCTTCTAGTCCAACCCCCTGATTAGGCAGGAACCATTTCAGACAATGGTTATCCAACGTCTTCTTAAAAACATCCAGTGTTGGAGCATTCACACCTTCTGGAGGCAGGTTGTTCCACTGATTAATTAATTGTTCTATCTATCTATCTATCCATAGGATATGTCCAGGGGTGAAATTCAACAGGTTCTGACAGGTTCTGGAGAACTGGTAGTGGAAATTTTGAGTAGTTCGGAGAACCAGCAAATACCACCCCTGGCTGGCCCCAGAATGGGGTGGGAATGGAGATTTTGCAATATCCTTCCCCTGCCATGCCCACCAAGCCACACCCACAGAACCGGTAGTAAAAAAAAATGAATTTCACCACTAGATATATTCATAGTATATCCATAGGAATACAAGAGTTCTCTCTAATACTTGCTGGCTTAATGTTGACATCCAGAAAATATTGCTTATAATAAGTAGAATGGAAAACCCTGTTAAGACTATTGGCTAAATTATTAATTTAGCACCAATTTAAGAAATCGATCCCTTCGGCAAGACTACAATGTGAATTCTTCCTGACTTGCAACCGTTTTGAAGTCAGGTGGAAGTAGTACATAAAGCTCAGTGTTTTTAGTGGCTTTGAGTCACCTTCAATTGAATCTATAAACTAATAGCAATTCTTTGACTCCTATGAAGGTTTTATGGTCAGAGGCAGGCAATAACTGCTAAGATCTTTGGGCAAAATGAAAAGCCATAGCAAGATTTATTTAAAAAGGAAAAGGAGGAGAAAATCAAAGAGGGGAAAAAAGCCTCTAGTAAGGATGCTTGCTTTTATTGCATTTCTAAATTATGGATACATCCATTTATTCTGTCTCAGTCATGACACTGTCATGGTAAGCAGGAAATATTGTGTGTTATTCAAATGGAATTGGTGGGAGCATAAAGATCTCTTTCTCTTTCTCTCTCTCCCCCTCCCTCTCCCTCCCTCCCTCTCTCTCCCCCTCCCTCCTCCTCTGTAGTTTGGGCGTGCTTTTAAGTAAATTAGAAGTGGTGAGATACTATTATGAAAATAAATAGGGGTGGACTTCCTCCCTCCCTCCATCCTCCTTCCCACCCTCGAGATACTATTATGAAAATAAATAGGGGTGGACTTCCTCCCTCCCTCCATCCTCCTTCCCACCCTCCTTTCTTTCCCCCCCCCGCTCCCTTCATCCCTCCCTTTCTCTCTTTCTCCTTTTCTCTCTTCCCCTTCTTCCCTCCCTCCCTGCTCCTCCTTCCTTCCTCCCTCCCTCTTTCACTCTCTCTCTTCCTTTTCTTCCCTCCCTCCTCCTCCTTTTCCTCCCTCCCTCCCTCCTTTTCTCTCTTCCCCTTCTTCACTCCCTCCTCTTCCTTTTCCTTCCTTCCTCCCTCCTTCCATCCTTCCCTCCTTCCTTTTTGCCCTCCCTCACTTTCTCCCTTTCTCTCTTCCCCTTCTTCCCTCTCTCCCTCCTCCTCCTTCCTCCCTCCCTCTTTCACTCTCTCCCTCTTCTTCCTTCCTTCCTTCCTTCCTTCCTTCCTTCCTTCCTTCCTTCCTTCCTTCCTTCCTTCCTTCCTTCCTTCCTTCCTTCCTTCCTTCCTTTAGAAACCATAAACTCAAAGGTTGCTACTAGTGAAAATGTGATTTACAACCAGGCCTCACACTGACAAGTGTTGTGGTAGCCACAAAATCATGTCTCCAAAAATTAGGCTCTTGGCAACTAGCATATATTTATGATGGTTACAGCATCCCGGAGTCCTGTGATCACCATTTGAGAATTTCCGAGCCATCTACTGACAAAGTCAATGGAAGAAGCCAGATTCACTTAATGGCCACATGATTCACTTAACAA
Organism: Thamnophis elegans; assembly: GCF_009769535.1. Taxonomy (NCBI): domain Eukaryota; kingdom Metazoa; phylum Chordata; class Lepidosauria; order Squamata; family Natricidae; genus Thamnophis; species Thamnophis elegans. Next base: position 13,495,798 of record NC_045546.1, on the reverse strand, counting down.
CTGCAGTTATTTGCTTATCAACTGTGACAAAAAAGGTCATAAAATCGGATGCACCTCACTTAACAACCGCCTTGGCAAGTTCCCAATTCTGGTAATAAATCGAGGACTATTCAAATATTTCATATATCTACACACATTGGACAAGACTGAAATCTGAATTAATTTTCTAGAAATTAAACAATATTGCAGATAATGGGATTTAATGTGGAGCACAGATGCATCAGATTACAATGCAATCATCGATGTCCTATTTAATATTTATCTGTTTTAACACAGAGCTGTCAGTGGACAGAGTTGCACAGTATCATCTTCTTTTTCGAAGTTGATTAAACTGTGGGTGTCCCTTTATAAACTCAAAATGCATTAGCTGCCAAGAGGCCAGACTAATTTAAATTAAATACTCTGAGGATCATTGTGTGTGTGTGTGTGTGTTTTGGTTTTTTTTCAACACAAAAATACTAAATGACTTAATTCCCAAAGGCATTTAGTATTTACAGTTCTGTATTTATTTATTTAGAAGAGTGGTTTTAAAACAAGATCTCTCTAATTGTGATAAAATTACGTGGATTTCTTCCCCCATAATCTGACCACAAGATATCATCCATCGTGATTTAATTTGAAATGGAAAATTCAGATTTAAAGAGGGAATGCTTCATTTCCCATCTGTACTTTAAGAACAGACTTATTCAAAATGAACTGCTTCAAGCTTCAATCTGGGAGGGCAAAAAAACCCACATTTGCCCTCTACACCCTTGATGGTGAACCTATGGCATGCATGCCACGAGCCATCATACCAGTTCAGCTCCACTGTGCATGTGCACATGTTTCCACCAACCAGCTGATTTTCAGGTTTTTGCTGTGCATGCACAGGGGTGGAGTCAATGGTGGGATTCGCACCTATTCGGGAGAACCAGTTGTTAACTTTCTAAGCCGTTCGGAGAACCAGTTGCTGGAAGAAATCTCCTTTTGTTTTTGTTTTTTTCACTTTACAGGGCTAATTCTGTAAGGAAGGCAGGAAGGAAACCTTCTGGTGTTGTTTCTAGCCTAATCTTTATTGCCCTGCTTACAGAAACTGCCTCTCCGGTTAACCCTTACTACATTGTAACAGTTAAGGTGAAGTGCCCATCAACGTGAGTGATGTTGAGTTGGCCATGCCCACACGGTCACATGACTACTAAGCCCCACCTATCCTGCTGGTCATTGGGGGAGAGAACCGGTTGTTAAATTATTTGAATCCTACCACTAGGTGGAGTGCATGCGGGAAATACATGCATGGGAGCAAGGGGATCACACATTCATGCCCTGGGCATGGGGTCCTATGTGCATGCACGGGGCATGGGGAGCACAGTGGGTGGCACTCCCCCCCCAGCCTGTTTTTGGTCCCAGGAGGCTGTAGCAAGGCCTACTAGGCCCAAAACCCAGTGTAGGGGGGTCATGCGTACATGCGTAGTGGGGTGAGGGAAGTGGGGGGTCACATACACCTACATAAGGGTGGGAGAGTACAGGAGGTCACATGCACCTGCACAGGGGGGTGGGGAAGGGGGACATCAGACCAGTTGTGGGTTGCAGGTGGTACGCCCCAGTACGGTACTGAGGCGTATCGGAACCTGCCTTGAGCACTGGGCACCATTCCGGTGCGGTGCACCGGAGGGCCCACCCACCTGCCCTTGTCTTTAAAGTCTTCGACGCTTCCGCGTACAGACACACCACATACAGTGCCTGCGCGACACTCCACTGAGCAGCTAGAGCATCTCGGAGTTTCGCGGAGGCGTCACTAGACAGTAAGATTCGTATGCGCACTGCACGCATCCATGTGGACGATGCCAGGCCCATTCCAACTGTAACAGTTGTAAAGGGATCCGGAACCCACCCACCACTGCATCAGACACACGTTGCATTATAGGTGTGGCCGCACACGCTTTCCACACCCAATGACAGAGAAGTTAGCCATCACTGTCCTAGGCTATAATGGGTCCATACCCTTATGTACTCATCTAACCACACACACGTTCAGCAGTTCTATTTTGGGTACAATGGATGAAAATAGCAAAATGGTCTAAGACTTTTAATAGGATATTAATCTTCAAGCATTTCACCACAATATTCCTCTGGAAATGTTTTTCCGGTATTTCTATTAAGCCACTTTCCAACTTGCCCAGAAACACATTTATAGAGAGGTTATGCTGAATCAGTACAGAAAATGCCCTTCTTCAATTTAAGAGCAACATTTTTTTCTTTCTTTCTTTCAAAGTCTTTGTGACAAATGAGCTCTTAGTTTTCTACTTGCTTTTAAGGGCTATCAGGCTTAGAATTGCCTGAAATGACGCTGAAGAATTGCCCGTTGAATTAGATTAGAAGGACATGTGTTTTGCTGTCTGCCTCCGATCAGGGGTTTTGTGGAGTGCGAGAATAGTTGGCACACTCCGGGTAAAATAAGGTCCATTAGCAATTTTTGCTGCCTTCTGGGTAGTGTAAGGTCCCAGAAGTTTCTCCCGCCATTGAGATGCCAAAGAGAGTGTGGCACGAGATGAGGCTCGCAAAAAAGGAGATTTTACTTATGACCAAAACCAAAATACTGGGTGGGACCAGGGGTGGGTTGCTTCCAGTTTGGCGCACACATTTTTTGTGTGTGTGCTCACTTTGCTTTCACACACGCCAAACGCACGTAAGAGTGGACATACGCATCTGCACCTAAAAAGGTCTTTCCATGCGCACTGCGTTAGAAAAGGGGGAAAAATTACATTTCTACATATGAAGATTGTTTTATGCATGCACGTAACCTAAAATCAAGATGGCAGTGCCAGCAATAGAACAGGTTCAGGGGCGTGGCAAGCCGAGTTACTTCCTACATGGCCGAATCAGTCTGAACCGGTAGGAACTCACAACTGGGTAGGACTATATCCAGATACATACAGATACAATGCATGTGAGGAATAGTCACAACTTGGGGAATGTACGGTGTCCTTTTATACAGAATGCAGCCGCGCGAGCGATTGTGGGTGCACCTCGGTACACCCACGTTACACCTATCCTCCGCGAGCTGCACTGGCTACCGATCGGTCTCCGGATACGCTTCAAAGTGCTAGTCGTAACTTATAAAGCCCTTCATGGTATTGGACCTGGGTACTTGAGAGACCGCCTGCTGCCAATTACCTCCCAAAGACCCGTCAGATCTCACAGGGTCGGCCTCCTCCGTGTTCCGTCCACCAGCCAATGCCATCTGGCTACTACCCGGGGGAGGGCCTTCTCTGTAGCAGCTCCGGCCCTTTGGAATGAACTCCCCACGGAGATCCGGACCCTCACCTCTCTCCAGGCCTTCCGGAAAGCCGTCAAAACCTGGCTGTGCCGGCAGGCCTGGGGTTGATGAGTTCCCCTCCCCTCTCGACTGGTATGGCTGTGTGATTTTCGTGTATTTTAATTATGTGTGCTGTTGTTTATGTTCCCTTTCCCCTCTGAGTTGTTCGCCGCCCTGAGTCCCTCCTGGAGAAGGGCGGCATACAAATAAACCAAATAAAATAAATAAAATAAATAATACCTTCAGAATACCCAATTCTGGGACCTTGGTCAATGCCTTCCTTGTAGCCTTGTATTGTCTGTGTAACAAGGAACAGGGAGCTGAGTGCTTAGCAACCAAGTATGCGCCAATGATGTATTCCATTCCAGGCACTGAAGTATACAAAAAAAAAAAACAACATTCCAATTCTTAGCAAACAACCCCAACAGAAGCAAAACAACAAGCCAAACCAATTCCACCAACTCCATCACCATTCTACCACCACCATATCCCTATAGTAGATAATACTGTAAACTCAGTGGTGGCTGGGAGATTCTGGGAGTTGAAGTCCACACATCTTAAAGTTGCTGAGGTTGAGAAACATGGGATCAAGGGTGTCAAACACCAAGGCCTGCGGGTCGAATCTGGCCTGGGATGTGGTCAGATCTGGCCCATGAGGATGTTTTGGAAAATGTAAGGGGCCAGCCTGTGTCACTTCACCCCCCAGTCTACCTAATGCAAAGAGAAAACATGCCAGCTCCTTGGGGAGTGGCGTAAAGCTGGCCACGCCCACCCAGTTGGCCATGCCCTGCCTGGCCTCCTGAGGTCAACCACAGCCCTGATGCAGCCCTCAATGAAATTGAGTTTGACACTCCTGCTCTAGGTTGTTCTCAGGGTCAATAGAAGCTGGTTGTCACAATGAGAGATAACGCTGCTAGGTGGAATGATAACCAGATGGTTTGTGATTAGCCCATGCATTGGGAATGTGTTGCTGCCATTCAGAGGTTGATCTGTTTTGATTTTATTCTTTGTAAATTCATTTTGAGCTCGTCAGTGTGAAAATACATGCCGCGAATGAATCAATGCTCCTTCTCAGATTCCCCCCCGTGCATTTGTTTGGCCACAAATAACCACACTAAATGACCTTTGCTCAGCTCCAACAGGGCTCCTATTTTAACATTCTTATATCTGTGTGATGCCAGGCAAGAGAAAGCTAGAATCCGCAGCGTTTTCCCAGTGGCTGAGCTAAAAATGGTGTTAAGTTTTCCACTCTCCCTCTCACACTTTTAGAGAAAGGTAGAAATGACTTTGCAAGAAATGCCATAATAACACCAGCCCTGAACAGTTCTTCGAACCCTGCTCACCCCCTAGGGTTCGACATTGTCTCTGTGCGGAGGCTCTGCAGAAAATGCACACTGTTTAATTAACACTGGAACACCTGCTTCCTAATACTCCACTTCAATGCTACGGAACTTAATTAAAACTTATTAGATTCACAATGCACTTGTCCGTGCGTTCGCGCACATGCACATTTATGTATGAAGCAGCATTGATTGCGAAGGCAAGGCAATTCGGTAATGCTTTGGGGTGAGTGGAGTCAGAATGTCTGCCTGTTAGATGATAGCAGCAGCATTTCAGATAGTAAACAGATGCTGGAATAATTCATCAATACCCATAAAAAAAAAAAAAAGAAATCCACTTGCCGGGATCTGAAACCAATCTTTTAAGGCAGGAACAATTCAGTTAAGGCTCCCCAGAAAAGAGGGAGAAATGAAAATAATAAATGATGACATTTAGTCTGAAGTAAAATAAAGTAAAATATCAGGCAAATGAAGAACTGCGTGCTTATGAACTTTGAAAGAGATTCCAATGGAAGAGGAGTGGGGGAAAGTAGCTTTCAAAATTTCTCAATCCCACATAGTTAATTTAAATGGAGGATTTCATTATTTATGGTATTATACTATGGTTAGGCCACCTGTTTTATAACACTCTTTCATAATTGGTGTCTTCCAGATATGTTAATGTTTCAGCAACAGTCCACACATCCAGTGGTGGGATACAGCCATTCGCACCTATTCGGGGGAACCGGTTGTTAACTTTCTAAGCAGATGGGAGAAACAGTTGTTTGGAAGAAATCTCATTTTGTTTTTTTCCCCCCACTTTACAGGGCTAATCCTGTAAGGGAGGCAGGAAGGAAACCTGGTGTTGTTTGTAGCCTAATTTTTATTGCCCAAATTACAGAAATGGCCTCTCTGCATAACCCTTATTATATTGTAACAGCTAAGGCGAAGCACCCATCGATGTAAGTGATGTTGAGTTGGCCACACCCACCCAGTCACAAGACCACTGTGTTCCACCTACCCCACTGGTCATTAGGGCAGAGAACCGGTTGTTAAATTATTTGAATTCCACCACTGCACACATCCCATCCCACAAATATCCAAACAGGAAATACACAATTATGCCTTCATTATTCGCTAACTACACATGGAGGTTTAGGACATAAATTTCAACTCATATTAACTTAGCACTCATCAGTGGAACAGTAGACACAACAACTGAATAATAAAATTGGAAGGGATCTTGCTCAAGCAGGAAACCTTATAAAGCCCTTCATGGTATTGGACCTGGGTACTTGAGAGACCGCCTGCTGCCAATTACCTCCAATAGACCTATTAGATCTCACAGAGTAGGCCTCCTCCGAATTCCATCTACCGGCCAATGTCGCCTGGCTACCACTCGGAGGAGGGCCTTCTCTGTGGCTGCTCCAGCCCTCTGTAACGAGCTCCCTGTGGAGATTCGGACCTTCACCACCCTTCAGGCCTTCCGCAAAGCCCTTAAAACCTGGCTGTTCCGACAGGCCTGGGGCTGACGAGTTCCCATCCCCGCTCGAACTGATTGTTTTTAAATTCTTCTGTAGTTGTTTGTTGTGTTGTTTCTTTTCCCTTGTTTGTATTTCCCTCCCTTCGATTTGTGAGCCGCCCTCAGTCCCTCCGGGAATAGGGCAGCATATAAATGCAATAAATTCAATTCAACACTTCAGACAAATAGTTGTCCAATCTCTTTTTAAAAACTTCTAGTGTTGGGGCATTCACCACTTCTGGAGGGAACTTGTTCCACTGATTAATTGTTCTAACTGTCAGGAAAGTTCTCCTTAGCTCTAGGTTGCTAATGTTGTTCATGGTTTTCTTTGTGAACTTTTCTGCCTGTCTGATTGCTTTTGCACACAGCTGGAACAGATGAAGGATTGTTGCATACAAAAGCTTCAGCAGGGCTCATTTTTAACATATACAAATGAGAACCTTTTTCGGTGTAGATTAGAGTCCTTCTCCTTCATGTTTCCCCCATTAATTCTCATTTGGGGTGAGAAGTGCTGACTCAGTATAAGACTGCAACCAATGGAAGCAGCTGATGGTGGTGGCTTTCTTTCTTTTCTTCCATTACTGAATTGGAGGGAATGCCGTTGTCATCCATTTCTGTTGAATTTTGTGACTGAATATGTATCAGGCAGCTGTTTGAGTATGCTGTGTGTTCCTGCTGTAGCTGAATCCCTTCGTCTCTGATATAAATGGGATGTGCAAAATGAAGAAGGCATAGGTTGCACACTTCACACTTTTTCACTTCCAAAATATGATGGCGATTCAGTTGCTATCCCTTGCCGGTTCTCCCTCTTGTTACAGGGGAAGTGGCTGAGATACTCCTTATATTAATGAAGCCAGTAGTGGGCTGCTATATGGTCATGTGGATTCGGACAAACCCTTAGCTGTGATCACTGTCTGGGTCCACCCACCCGCCCTTGTGCTACACTTTCCATATATAACCAACTTTCTGGCTCATTCCCCCACCACCACCCATGTTGCCCAGCTGAATTCTGCATCACCCTGCTATACTCACCAGGGATGCCTGAGTTGATTAGCGTCATTTTGAAGGTCCATTTCAGTCCCAAAGGGTTGCATGTGCACTCACAACCCTTGGGGAATGTGTGCAGCCCACCTATGAATGAAGCTCAATGTTTCTCAAACCTGGCAACTTTAAGTTGTGCAGATGTCATCTCCCGAAATTTTATAGCCACATGGTGCTCAGCTTTGGAGGCATCTTTGGAGATGGTAGGTTAGGGGAGTAACAGGTTGTCAGGAGAGCAAAGGAATAACTCTAGCAAGATGGAATGGCTCTGGATTTGGTGTTCTTTCGCCCATGGAGAATAGTAATTATGGTCTTGGATGGAGTTGCACTGTCCCAGACAGAACTGGCACATGATCTGGAGGTTCTCACCGATTCATAATTCCTGCCCAAGAAGCAGATTGCAGCCAAGGCCAAGGGGGCTTTTGCATAACTGGGTGTCAGTTATGTCCTGTTCTGACTTAGGCTTCCCAAAAGCATGAAGCCGACTCCTCGTCCCAATCAAACCTCTTTTATTTAGCTTAAACTGAATTCCTTGCCAGCAAAGTCCTGGCCAAGAGTCTTTCAAGAGATTCCACAACTACAGACCTTTATCAGGCTTGGAGAGCTGCCAGGCCGATATCTTCCAAACGCCACTCTGTGGCAGACAATACTTGGCAAAAAGTCAGAAACAGATCTTCACCCTAATGAATTGAACTAATTGTCTCCTGCAAACTCCACCCCCTTTCACTCCTTTTTTATTCCTTATGGGAGGGGCCATTCACCATCCACCTGTGGCTTTACTCCTGAGTTGATCCTTGTTCCTTAGCTGTTCTCTTCTCCTGGCAGCTCTGAGCATGCACACACTGGGAACAGGCTGCAGCCTGTTCTTCTGTTCTTCTGACCCACTGATGTCTGACTCTGAAGGCAGATGATAACTGTCAGACAGTCATGGCCTCATCTCTCCCTTTGACACAGAGCCCTCATCAGAGCCTTCCCCAGACTCCAGGACTGGCCCATGTTCCTCTCCAGCCTCCTCACTGTCTGAATCTTCTGCTAGAATTTCTCACCATTGGTGGGCCACAACGTGTCCTTTTCTGGACCAACAATCCTTGTTCACAGTTACCCCGTGCCCCAATCACCTCTAGTCTTGACTATTGCAATGCTTGCTACATAAGATTGCCCCTGAGACATATCCAGAAACTTCAATTGGTTCCAAAAGCAGCTGCCCACATGGTTTTGTGCAAATCTTGATTTGCACATGTGCCACCTCACTTGTGGAAGCTGCATTGGCTGCGAATTTGCTTCCAGGTCTTTGTCACATTCAAAGCTCTACATGGCTTGGAACCAGGTTATTTGAAGGATCTCCTTTTCCGTGTCATATCTACCTGACCCATGAGAGCAGGGGAGCAGGTCCATCCAGTGGGGCAAAAAAAGAAGGGCTTTCTACATGGTAGTTCTCTCCCTCTGGGACATCATCCCTATCGAGATAAGATTGAGGAGTCCTTGGTGTTCTGTGAGGTCACTTGTTTTCTTACGGATGTTTCATTACCCAAACTACGTAACATCATCAGAGAGGTAGTATTCAGCAGATTCTGACCAGTTGTGGAGAACTGCTAGCAGACATTTTGATTAGTTCAGAGAACCGGCAAACACCACCTCTGACTGGCCCTGTCCCCATCTATTCTCTGCCTCCCGAGTCCCAGTTGATTGGGATGAAATGGGGATTTTTCAGTATCCTTCCCATGGAGTGGGGTGGAAAAGGAGATTTTTACAGTATCCTTCCACTACTACGCCCACCAAGCCATGCCACGCCCACCAAGCCACACTCACAGAACCGATAGTAAAAAAAAAATGAATCCCACCACTGCATCGTCAGTTTGGGTAATGAAATGTCTGTAAGAAAACAAGCAAGCTCAGAGAACACCAAGGACTTCTCATGTCAACCCTGAGCTATAAATATTCTTCTTTATTAGAGATAAGATTGATCCTCATTTTGACATGCTTTCATACAGTCCCAAAGATGGGGTTCTGCTAACAGGCCTGTGGGGACCCCAGAGTGATATGGAGCCAATCAAGTGGCTGATCTGATTGTTGTTGCCAGAGGGCTGGGGGTTTATTGAGGGGGGGGGGGTGGTATTTTTTTTGTAGTGGAGTTTTATCTTTGTAAGCTGCCCAGAATCACCATGAATGAGTTGGGCAGCTATATAATTTTTCTTAACCAACGCACAAACAAATTTACAAATCTTCCCATTCTAACAGTAGAAGCCATGAATCATTGTATTGTCTCTTAAAATGAATTTATACATCACCTATAAGACACTTTCTCTTCTTAATGTGTAGAAGAGCGTTAACTTTGTATATTAATGATTTACTTTATGCTTAACTCTTCTAGAATCATCATACTCAAAAATTCCTAATAATGAATTATAGTGGTAAGCAATGTATATTATTCCTATGAAACAGAGAAATCTGCCTCTTTTTTCCTAGCTCTCCTACAGCATTCCCTAAAGTTCCTTGGAGGGATTCCTGCTCATCTCCTTTCTTTTCTCTTATGCCTTCCTTGTTACAATTTCACATTTTATTTATTTTGATCAGTCTCCCAGTTCTTACAGCTACCCATCTCGCACGAGTGCCTCTGGGCAGCTGACGTAAAATTAAAGCTTAGTTTAACAAAGTGAACAACAGTAGTAATAAATAATCGTATAAATACACATTTCATTGGGACCTTGATAGAACTAAGCACCTATAGGGAGTAATTCTCCCCTACAGGGGAAAATGAAAAGAGGTGGAAATAGGTACTCAGGATTACAACATAGTTAAGTAGGAGATCACCTTTATAGGTGGAGGAGCTGTGGTAGAGCAGTGGTTAGAGTTCTGTACTGCAGGCTACTTTAGCTGCCTGCTGGCTGCCTGCATTTTGGCAGTTCAAATATCACCAGGCTCAAAGTTGACTCAGCCTTCCATACTTCTGAGGTCAGTAAAATGAGGAGCCTGGTTGTTGGGGGCAAGATGCTGACTCTGAATACCGCTTAGAGAGAGCTCTAAAACACTGTGAAGCAGTATATAAGTCTAAGTTTTATTGCTATTGCTCTAAGGGATTTCTGAACATGCAACCAACCAACCCAGTCGCATCAGGGCGATCTGAGAGATATACAGTATTGTTTTCCATCTTTGTCATACCATTTGACTTCTAAGGGCTGGTTTCGATTGGACCCAAAGATCCAAAATCCCCTCTTTTATTCTACAAACAGATTCCCTGCAGTTTGCAGCCTTCCTGGTTTCTCTCCTTATTTTCCATTAAACTCCTCTAGCAATGTTACTATCTTCACTGAGAAGGAATCATGCCTTTCAGAAATGGGCAAAGAAGCTGTTCTTCCTGTGAAGAAATCAATATCCATGTTCTCTCTCCAGAAAACTTGGATAATTTTGGGAGGCCTTGGTTTTAACCTAACAGTGGTGGAGTGAGATCAAATAGCGAAGGAATTCCAGCTTTGTCTTGCAGGCAGACGGGTTGTTAAAAGTCAAAATCAAACTTTGAATTATGGTTGAAGCAAGAATAAGGTCAGCTTGATGGAAGCATCACCAGAAATCTCCAAGCATAAATGAATTCCTCCATTGTCCAGTAGATTTATTTTCCATTGTATATCCTTATGTTTATTAATATAGTTGACAGTCCTTCTCTTAAAAGTGATTACAGATTAAAAGAGTTGGAAAAGACCTTATAGGTCATCTAGGCCAACAGGAGATGAGTGTGGCCATGGGGGTGTGGCCTACTTGGCGTCCTGCACCACAGCGGGGGGTAGGGGCAGTTTTTGCCCTCCCCAGGCTACGGAGGCTTTCCTCGAGCCTCCAGGAGGGTAAAAATGGCCTCCCCTAGGCTCCTGAGGCCCTCTGGAGGACAGAAACAGGCCCATTTTTGGACTTCCGGTACTTCTGGTTAGGCCCATTTTCACCCTCCCAGAACCTCTGTGTGGGTCCTGCACTTACCTCACATCCAAAACAGGCCATGTCAAGATTCCTGGGACAGGAGGGGCAAGTGGGGTCAGCCAGTCCTTGCAACTACCGGTTCGACAAACCAGATTAAAATTAACATCCAGTTCACCTGAACCAGTCCGAACTGGCTGAATCTTACATCTGATGCTATATATATAGTCCTCAATGGAACTGCATCTACATTGAGGGAAGTATGCAGTGGAGTACCCCAAGGCTCTTCTTTTAGGCCCAGTACTCTTCAACATCTTCATCAATGATTTGGATGAGGGAATAAATGGGGAACTCATCAAATTTGCAGATGACACCAAGCTGGCAGGGATAGCCAACACTCCAGAAGACAGGCTTAAGATACAGAAGAATCTTGACAAACTTGAACATTGGGCACTATCTAATAAAATGAAGTTTACTGGTGAAAGGAGTCAGGTTCTACATTTAGGCAAGAAAGACGAAATGCACAGGTACAGTATAGGTGGTACGTTGCTCAATAGCAGCAACTATGAGAGGGATCTTGGACTCCTAGTGGACAACCATTTAAATATGAGCCAGCAGTGTGCAGCAGCTGCCAAAAAAGCCAACACAGTTCTAGGCTACATAAACAGAGGGATAGAATCAAGATCACACGAAGTGTGAATGCTACTTTATATAATGCCTTGGTTAGGCCACACTTGGAATACTGCATTCAGTTTTGGTCGCCATGATGTAGAAAAGATGTGGAGACTCTAGAAAGAGTGCAGAGAAGAGCAACAAAGTTGATTAGGGGACTGGGGGCTAAAACATGAAGAACGGTTGCAGGAACTGGATATGTTTAGTTTAATGAAAAGAAGGACTAGGGGAGATATGATAGCAGAATTCCAATATCTCAGAGGCTGCCACAAAGAAGAGGGAGTCAAGCTATTCTCCAAGGCACCTGAGGGTAGAACAATAAGCAATGGATGGAAACTAATCAAGGAGAGAAGCAACTTAGAACTGAGGAGAATCCTGACAGTTAGAACAATTAATCAGTGGAACAGCTTGCCTCCAGAAGTTGCAAATGCCCCAATGCTGGAAGTCTTTAAGAAGATGTTGGATAGCCATTTGTCTGAAACAGTATAGGGTTTCCTGCTTAGGAAGGGGGTTGGACTAGGAGACCTCCAAGGTCCCTTCCAACTCTGCTATTGTATTGTATTATTGTATTGTATTGTATATTCTCTTCATGACTTGTTCTTCTTGTTACCTTATGGGAGGAGGCTTCATGGTAGCCAAAGCAGAACATCTGGATTATTCAGTCACAACACGTTTTGTTCCATATAGAATCAACTTTTTGAACAACCACCTTTTCTCTTTCCTCTATGTATTCAAAATAGACAGTGGTGTGTGTGTGTGTGCGTGTGTGTGTGTGTGTGTACCTGCAGATATATATTAATGGATGTATATAGCATGTGTATATGGATGTTATGGATGTGTTTGGGTAAATATATTCTTTCTCTTGAGAGCAGTCAACAGAATTTCATTTTTAATGAGGGCCAGTGTGCTTACAGTAAAAAAAAAAAAAAGACAATAAAACTTATCGTTTCTTATCTTGAATTCCTAAATGTTCCCGTCTTTTAGCTCTCTTTTTCCCTCTGTTCAATTAAACCTTAAATGTTTCAACTCTTTGCATAATGAACATAATCCAATCCCTTAATTTTTCTGGTTCCCCCCTCCCCTTTTTAAACATCTTTGAACTTGGAGCTTGGCAAGAAATCTGAAATGTATTTAATCCTTCATTCATTTGTACAGTTATTCCATCAAAGCATTTTTACGACTTATGTAAATGACACGTGCTCCATTCAAATTTAGCTTAGCTGTAAGCACGCTGCTTCCGCTACTACTTCTTTTAATGAAAATGGGCAGATACAGCTGTTGACGGTTCTTTTCTTATGCCAGCTCCAAAGTCTGAAATAACCTCATGAAACATGAGGAAACTTATACGCACTTCTTTGAATCTTGGGTTTTTCTCACTGTTGAAATGAATGATTCTTGCATTTTCAATCTCTGGTTCAGATTTCTCGAATCTCATATGTATTTTGTTTCACAATTAGCCTGTAGTGGAAATTGCAGGTGGGTCTATGCCATCCTATTTAGGCACATTTTCAAGCCATGTGCATGTGTGCAAGCTGCACATGCGCGGATGTCCATGTGCAGGCATCAAAGGGGTCATATTTGCACACTCACATTTGCGAACAGGTAGGAAAAGTAAGTGAAAACCACCCCTGAGATAAACCTCCAAGTGCTTCAACGACCCTCTAAAAGGATGCAAATGACCAGCTGTCTGCAAGGAATATAAATCCTTCCATTCCCCACTATCCTGTCAGAGCTGAAGACAGATGAGAAGTGAAACGTCTTCAAAAGAAGAAAATCCAGTTGCCTCCTGAAAATCCACCTTTTGGACATTCATATGACTCGGATGCTCTATTGTACTTGCACACCATACAGAGTCCCTTGGGTTCAAGATCTCTGGTGTATGTTTGAAGCTGGTGGTGGGTGTTTAGCAATGTTATGGTTAAATTGTTATGTTAAATTGCAGTTTCATTTAATTGCAATTCAGATAGTTTGTCTCTTCAAGATAATAACAGAGTTGGAAGGGACCTTGGAGGTCTTAAAGTCCAACCCTCTGCTCAGGCAGGAAACCCTGTATTTGTATTTCAGGCAAATGGTCATCCAACATCTTCTGAAAAAACTTCCAGAGCATTTACAACTTGTGGAGGCAAGTGGTTCCACTGATTAATTGCTCTCACTGCCAGAAAATTTCTTCTTTGCTTCTTGTCCTGCCTTCAGATGCTTTGGAGAATAGGTTACTCAGAGGTGAAATCAACTTACCTCTGCTACCGGTTCAGTAGCAATGTGAGCTTGGACGGGCCACCTCTGCACACGTGCAGGACCTTCTGCACATGCACAGAGCATCAAAAACAGGTGTGATGGCATCAGAGGTGGGTTCCTACCAGTTCGCACCTATTCGGTAGAACCGGTTCGTCAAATCTACTGAACCGGTTAGAAGAGGTTCCACCAGTGGACCCGGAAAGCAGGCCACACCTACAGAAGAGGTTCCAAAACTTTTTGAAACCCACCACTGGTCCTTGGATCTGATTATTCTACACTATATGCTCATATTTATAAAACTCAGTGCCTCTGTGAAAGGTAAGGATGACTACTGCGTTTGTGGTGCAATCAGAACATTGCGTGTGTTGAAGTTGTTGTAACGCAAACCAAAGATCCCTTTTAAAAAACAAGTTTACATCCTATTCTTATGCATGCCAGTGCTGTGTGTGAGGAAATTTAAGGTGGCTCTGACAAGTGTCGTCGGCATCTTCATATCCGGTCACATGGGCGGCAAGCCACTCCCATCCGGTCACATGGGTGGCAAGTACTCCCACAAAGGAGGCCACACCCATAGAGTAGGTTCGAACAATTTTTGAAACCCACCACTGGTCACAGCAGAAATATCGGTTCTCCCAAACCAGTAGGATTTTTTTTTTTTTTACTATCGGTTAGCGGTTTGGCGAACCGGTAGCATTTCACCCCTGGCTTGACTCCCTCTTCTTTGTGGCAACCCCTTTGATATTGGAACACTGCTATCATGTCACCCCCCTAGCCATTCTTTTCATTAAACCAGACATTCCCAGTTCCAGCAACCGTTCTTTATATGTTTTAGCCTCCAGACCCCTGCATAATATAAAATAACCTCGTATCTTATCCAAATAATATATGCACATTTATAAATAAAATGAAAGTTAAATTCTCCTTTCTGTTATTTTCACAGGTATTTCCAAGCATTTGCCTGGCGGTAGAATAGAGGTGGTTTTGTCATTGCTTTCTTCTGAGATGGACTTCGTCTCTTATCCAAGGATACCTTGCCTGACCTGCTTATCTTCAAAATCCAGGCAAGCTCATCGGTGACGTATACTTTATCCTATTGATGAGAATTGCAAACAGAAACTTGATGGATATGTTATGCTTATAGATTTAACAAGCAACTTCAAGGGTTTTATTGAACCCTTTCATGATTGTTTATCTTTAGCTTGATCTGGCTTGGATAGGCATCAAAGAGAAGATCTGCTTTGACCACACTTAGAAAAGGGCACTGTGGATTATAGGCTTCCCTTTCTGTTATTTACCATTTAAAACCCATAGGTTAAAGCTAAAACTGTGTTATTTAAACTATGTCAACTTTTTTAAAAGTATTATTGTGTTAGCTAACACATTTACCGCTAAATACAAATCGATACTCAACAAGCTTTAGATTGTTCTAGTAAAAGAGCTACATTTTGATTTTAAAAAGCGAAGAGAATGTTCTCTGGTTTCTTTCTTAAGAATCCTTCTCTATTTATTGTGGACAAAATTCACAGTAAATGTGGGGAAAATACCTTTCCTGGTTTCTCATAGTGCATCAAATGTTTTTCCCCCCAACCAGAGGTGGGTTCCTACCAGTTCGCACCTATTCAGTAGAATCGGTTCGTCAAATCTACCGAACCGGTTGGAAGAGGTTCCACCAGTGGACCCGGAAAGCAGGCCAAACCTACAGAAGAGGTTCCAAAAAATTTTGAAACCCACCACTGACACACACACACACACACACACACACACACACACACACACACTGACACTGACACTGACACTGACACTGACAGACAGACAGACTGACACACACAGAGAGAGAAAGAGAAAGAAAGGAAGAAATAAAGAAATAAAGAAAGAAAAAAGAAAGAAAAAGAGTGAGAGAGAGATGAAAGAAAAAAAGAAAAAAGGGACAGAGAGACAAAAGGAAGGAAGGAGAGAGAGAGAGGGAGAGAGAGAGAGAGAGAGAGAGAGAAAGAAAGAAAGAAAGAAAGAAAGAAAGAAAGAAAGAAAGAAAGAAAGAAAACACATGGCTGGCAAGCCACTCCCACAAAGGAGGCCACACCCACAGAGTAGGTTCCAAAACTTTTTGAAACCCACCACTGCCCCCAACCAACTTAAGCTTTTATTACTAAAAAGTCATTCACAGATATTTTAGTCCAGGAAAGAAAAATCTGTGTGGTATCTTATTATAATAGCCTATTGCAGGGGTATCAAACTCGATTTCATTGAGGGCTGCATCAGGGTGTTTGACCTCAAGGAGCCAGAATGGGCATGGCCAGGGTGGGAGTGAACAGCTGGATGTCACTCATGCTGGGGTCCTGTGGTGGCCCGATAGCTCTGCCAGCAAAAATGGGCTCCCGAGATCCGTTTTTGGCTGCAACGGCTTCCTGCAATCAGAGATGGGTTACTGCCGGATTGGCCCGGATCGGCCGAACCAGTAGTAGCGGTGACGGGAGGATCCGTCCATCCACCCGGATGCTTCTGCACATGTGCAGAGGCATCAAGCGCGTATATGGGTGCGTGCCTGAACCAGTAGTAAAAAAAAATAGCAACCCTCCTCTGCCTGCAACCCTCTGCCAGCAAGAAACAGAGCTTGGAAAGGCCTACCTGGCCCTCTCAAGCTCTGTTTTCACTGGCAGAGACACCGCAGGCTGGTCCTTCCCTGTTTCCAGGGCAGCCACATGGGCCAGATCTAAGCACCCCGTGGGCCGGATCTGGTCCACAGGCCTTGAGTTTGACATCCCGTGTCTATTGTATACAGGGCTATCACATCTGGTCTGCAAAAATCCAGATAGCACTAACGGCAATAAGGAGTTAAGAGTTCACTTTACCAGTCCAGATCTGGAGCCCCATCCAACAAAAACACTGTACATATGAATGCCATTAAAATAATGTATCTTAGAGATACTTACTAATTTTATAATGATTCAGTCTAAATCAAACTCCTTCTATAAATGGGATAGGATGGATGTATGCGCTTCTAAAGATATAACTAAAAAGGCAACTGCCAATGTTGACCCTACATATGATCTCTGGAAAAGCATGAAAAATGGAAGCAGGCCATTTCATTAAATAATGTAGAGGTGTATGTTATATAAGGATCCTTAAAAATTGAGAAAATATCAGAAAAACAATAATGATGAAAACAGAGGTATTGAAGAAGTGAGCAAGAATGATATATTCAATTTGAGATTGAATGAAGGTATAAGAAGTACTACATACCCACAGCCATACAATCATCTATCTATCTATCTATCTATCTATCTATCTGTCTGTCTGTCTGTCTGTCTGTCTGTCTGTCTGTCTGTCTGTCTGTCTGTCCGTCCGTCCGTCTGTCCGTCCTGACCTTCCTGATACTGTACATGATTAGGTCCAAAACTCCTCTTTTTATTTCAAAAGCTGTGAATTATATTCATTAACAGCCCATAATGAGTCCCAAACAGTTGTAAAATATTTTACAGCAGGCTGCTAAAGTCCTTCAGGATAAGGCTGATAAGCACCCACCTTTACCTTCTTTGAAAATACTGCCAGAGACTTAACTGGCATTTAGCTTTGGAAGGCCACATGGAGCAAAGAGTCAAAATGGAGCTTCAGAAGGTAAACTGACCAGTATGAACCAAGTTGCTTCCTGCAAAGACTCATGTGTCTTTGCGCCTCCTTTATGTCCTGGGAGGGGCCAATCACCTCCAAGCCTTACTCCAAATCATCCCTTCTGTCCTAACTGTTCTTGCCTTCTGGCAGCTCTGCACATGCGCACACTGGGAACAGAAGGAGCCTATTCCTCTGCCTTGCTGCTATCTGACTTTGGAGGCTCTGGAGGCAGCACATAACTCCCAGATGGCCCTGGCCCACTCTCTGCCTCGGACGCAGAGCCCTCGTCCGAGCCTTCCTCAGACTCCAGGACTGGCCCATGTTCCTCCTCAACCTCCTCACTGTCTGACTCTGGTGCCAGCTCCACAGGCCACCAATGGACCACAACTCATTCTATCTATCTATCATCTGTCTGTCTGTCTGTCTGTCTGTCTGTCTATCTATCTATCAATATCTATCCTCTATCCTCTATCCTCTATCCTCTATCCTCTATCTATCTACCTACCTACCTACCTACCTACCTACCTACCTACCTACCTACCTATCTATCTATCTATCTATCTATCTATCTATCTATCTATCTATCTATCATCACTACTTATACATTCATTCAATCTCAAGTTGCGGAGAACATAAGCAAATGTAAAAACATCATATCGTAAACTGAATTCAATAGTTATTAGTTACTTGTGAAAATAATCATGCAAGGCTGAATATGTCTTTGTCTTACTAACAAGTCTTGAATAATACAACATATAATAAATTATATAAAATAGCTGTACTGACTAATGTTGCTGAACTGACTAATTCAGTAATATGTACTGAATTCTTATAAAAGATTAATGTTGATCTAAACATGTCTTTTAAAAGATCAAGCTTAGCCTTTCTGTGGACATTTCTTAAACCCACCCTTCAAGAAATACATATCAAAAGGAGCAAGTTGACTTAAGAGTTTGATGAGGGGGGAAAAAACCCACAAGTTAAATAGGCAGTGAGATTGTAGTCCAAAATACATGGAGATCAGCAGCGTGAAAGTGGATGGAATCTTGATGGGCAGCTTGGGAAGAAATACAGAGAAAGGAATGGAAAGATATAAGATAATCTTGACAGCTGTATTTTCATTCCTTCAGACATTCTGCATTAGTTATATATTTTATTGCATGAGCATCACAGGGGAAACTCCTTTCTATCATCTCCCTCTCCTGATAAGGATAAAGGTAAAGGTTTCCTTTGTGCATATGTGCTAGTTGTTCCCAACTCTAAGGGGGCAGTGCTCATCTCTGTTTCAAAGCCGAAGAGCCAGCATCTCCGTGGTCATGTGGCTGCCATGACTAAACATCGAAGGTGCACGGAACACTGTTACCATCCCACCAAAGATGGTTCCTATTTTTCTACTTGCATTTTTCAATGCTTTCAAACTGCTAGGTCAGCAGAAGCTGGGACAAGCAATAGGAGCTCACGCCGTTACGCAGCACTATGGATTCGAACTGCCAACCTTTCTGATTGACAAGCTCAGCGTCTTAGCCACTGAGTCACCACATCCCTGTTCTCTCCTGATAGTTCATTACAAAACTGTTTTATGTGCACGCCTTCCCCTTGCATTCACCATAAAGAATCCACTTCAGAAAGAGTCAAAATACAGTAGTACCTTTTGCTAATCAGCTTGGTTTCATTATACAGACTGTAGCTGTTAGCCAGCCCTACGTAGAATTGATTGGTCACTTCAATCAAAACATATTAATATTTAAAGTGGCACCATTCCATTCATAAACCAAGGCCTAAAGTGTTTGTTTACTCTGTACTAATTATTATAGTCAACCCAAGCAGACTCGGGGATCTACATTATTCATTAAATATCCAAAAATGAACTCGATACTGGAAATGTTCTTTGTTTGCTGGGAAGAGATTCACAGAATGGAATTATTTTTACCCTTCTCAAGGCTTACAAAGAGATCAAGAGAGAAATCGAGGGAGGCCAGATCACACAAACAATCAGATCCCTACAAAATTATGGTTTGGCAAGTTATTGGTATCTTCCTCTGAAAGTTGTCAAAATATTCATAGGAACAAGAACTTCAAATTACACTATTCTGGATTGAAACATCAGGAAGTTTCTAGCAACTTGGAAAACCTAGAACTACGCCGCCTATTGTCTGACTTAAGTGCAGTAGACAAAATTATTTGCTACAACGTCCTACCTGTCAATGACTACTTCAGCTTCAACCGCAATAATACTTGGGCAATCAATAGATACAAACTCAAGGTAAACCACTCCAAACTCAATTGCAGAAAATACGACTTCAGCAAGAGAGTGGTCAATGCCTGGAATGCTCAACCTGACTCTGTTGTTACATCCCTAAACCCCCATAATTTTAACCAGAGACTGTCTACCGTGGACCTCACCCCATTCCTAAAAAGTCTGTAAGTGGCATGCATAAGTACACCAGCGTGCCTACCATCCAGAGGTGGGTTCCTACCAGTTTGCACCTATTCGGTAGAACCAGTTCATCAAATCTACCGAAACGGTTAGAAGAGGTTCCACCAGTGGACCCGGAAAGCAGGCCACACCTACAGAAGAGGTTCCAAAAAATTTTGAAACCCACCACTGCTCCTTGGGTATGATTATTCTACACTATCAAGCTCATATTTATAAAACTCAGTGCCTGTGTGAAAGGTAAGGATGACTACTGCGTTTGTGGTACAATCAGAACATTGCGTGTGTTGAAGTTGTTTTAACGCAAACCAAAGATGCCTTTTAAAAAACAACTTTACATCATATTCTTATGCATGCCAGTGCTGTGTGTGAGGTAATTTAAGGTGGTTCTGACAAGTGTCGTCGGCATCTTCATATCCGGTCACATGGGTGGCAAGCCACTCCCACAAGGAGGCCACACCCACAGAGTAGGTTCGAACAATTTTTGAAACCCACCACTGCTACCATCCCTGTCCTACCGTCTCAGTTTATTCGTACACGTTTACTGTGTTCATATTTTTGTTTATACTTACACCTGTTATCTTTTACATGTTTGACAAACTAAATAAATAAATAAATAAAACAAACCTTTCACAATTAATAGGGAATCACATAATTGATTAGATGACTGCATATCTGAGTCATAAATCCAAATCTGACAATATAGATCATGATTTATATTAGATATGTTGGATTCAACATTCCCATCAATTCCAGTCAACATTTGAAATATTCCAGTTTGGGGGAAGGCTAGCTTTCATTAATGGGTCAGTGTTAATTCTTAACCAATCACAAGAAGGATCTTGACAAACTTGAACAGTGGGCGCTATCTAACAAAATGAAATTCAATGGTGAAAAAAGTAAGGTTCTACATTTAGGCAAGAAAAAACGAAATGCACAGGTACAGTATAGGTGGTGCCTTGCTCAATAGTAGTAACTGTGAGAAAAATCTTGGAATCCTAGTGGATAACCATTTAAGTATGAGCCAGGCATGTGCAGCAGTGGCCAAAAAAGCCAGCACAGTTCTAGGCTGCATAAACAGAGGGATAGAATCAAGATCACGTGAAGTGTTAATACCAATTTATACCAATTTGGTAAGGCCACACTTGGAATACTGCATTCAGTTTTGGTTGCCACGATGTAAAAAAGATGTGGAGACTCTAGAAAGAGTGCAGAGAAGAGCAACAAAGATGATTAGGGGACTGGAGGCTAAAACATATGAAGAACGGTTGCAGGAACTGGGTATATCTAGTTTAATGAAAAGAAGGACTAGAGGAGACATGATAGCAGTGTTCCGATATCTCAGGGGCTACCACAAAGAAGAGGGAATCAAGCTATTCCCCAAAGGATTTGAGGGTAGAACAAGAAGCAATGGGTGAAAATTAATCAAGGAGAGAAACAACTTAGAACTAAAGAGAAATTTCCTGATAGTTAGAACAATTAATCAGTGGAACAATTTGCCTCCAGAAGTTGTAAATGCTCCAACACTGAATGTTTTTGAGAAGATGTTGGATAACCATTTGTCTGAAGTGGTGTTGGTTTCCTGCCTAAGCAAGGGATTGGATTAGGTGACCTCCAAGGTCCCTTCCAACTCTGTTATTCTATTCTATTCCCTACCCTTCTATCACAACACAAGTTCCTGCATGGCATCACAGCAGCTTCTATGTACAACTATGTTGTAGCTTATTATCACATACAAATCTGGCATAGATGTTGTGGGAAAATACCAATATACTGGTAAATATAATAAGATTGGAATATATTCATGTATTTATTCATATATTTTCTCTTTCCCTTCAGGAGTTTAAGTGGTTTAAATTACTGTATTTTCAACTTTTCCCCACAACAATCTTGTTATATGAGACAGTGGTGTCTGATCCAAATTTGTTTTGTACGTTTCCTTTGGGAAAACACAATTTCAGCTTGCATTTTCTCAGTTCTATTTCAATATTTTATTCACAGCATTACCCAATGGGTCTCTAGGTTACATTCGAACTCTTGACTATAGCAAAGTAGCAATTTTTGGTGCCATAGGTATTTCCCCCTTCTCATTTAATTTTTATTTTTTTATTTTATTTTTTTTCAATGTTCGAATACATTTTATTTATTTCATTTTCATTTTCATTTTATACAATCACTTATATACTGTGCTTAAAAAAAAAAAGAGAGAAAAAAAAAACCCAACATGACACTTCATTCCCCCATACACCCTCTCTTCTCCCCCTCCAACTTTCATTTCACCCCTCCAGCATTCCCCTCTTCTACTTCCCTTCCCCCTCAGACATCTCCCCCTCCCTCCATCTCACCCTCCTTACATTCCCTCTCACTCCCTCTTTACTTCTCCCTCCTCTTTCCCTCTTCTCCTCGCTTTGGTGTATCCATACATTTCAGTTTGTTTTAAAAGAGAAAAAGAAAAAAAGAAAAAAGAAAAACGAGCCGCAGTATACAAGTGAATTCTTATTGTTCTAAGAATTGAAACTGTAATTCCACCCTCCCCCCTCCCCCCTATAATCCCCCCTCCCTAACCCCCTTACGGCTTCGCAGGTCCCATACCCGGCATAATTCTTTAACAAGCATTTGAGTATAATAAGGCCAGCTAACTTTAAAATTATAAAAAATAAAATAAAAGTAAAGCCAAAGGAAAAAAAAAAAGAGAATAGTAAAAAATACAAAATAAAAAAAACACACACACACACACAAAAAGAAAGGAGAAACAAGAAGGGTCAATAAACCCACTACGTTAACACAGCTTCCCATTATCTGTAAATCTTAAACAATGTAGCTCATTCCAAATTTCGGTTATTTTACTACTTGCAGGGTTTCAAACTGTATTAGAGCCAGGTAAGTTGATCAATTAGGATTCCCCAACTAAAAGTCTCATTGCTTTGTCTATCTATTCAGACCTTTAATTTATCTCTTTTTTATCCGAATATCCAAACCTTTCTATAAAACCATTAAACTCAAGTACTTCTTTCATTTTTCATTTCCAACACCTCCCTTTCTATCCTTACCCACCTCCACATGTAAATTTTTTACCTTCCACCCTGCCTTTATCCATATCCACATATATATTTTATCCGCATCCATTGCTCCTCCCATATTTACTCCACTTTCCTGAAGACTCTCCGACCAATCTTTCTTGACCTTATATTAAAATAGCAACTCAAACAAACATCAGCTTGCATTCTAGCCCCAGGTAGTGTAATTAAGCTTTCGCCACCCTTCCCTCTCCCACGCGCCTCCCAACTCCGTTCGTCCCAGACCACAACTCAAAAAGATCGCAATCTCCGCTCTCCTCGCCTAGGAAAATAATTCATGCGCAATTTGAGTTAGAGTTCAGACAAATCTTATATACAATATGTGTCCACAATCAGCAACGCTTCTTTCAGTCTCCATGTCTCATCATCGATATACAACTTTTCCATTTTATCCCAGACGGAAATCATAAAGCTTTAAGAACATCGCTAAGTCTTTATTCTTTAGTCTTCTGCCCTTCCGGAAGAGGAAAGCAACACCCTCCGCCTTGTAGCCACGTGTCTCGCTGTTTGTCTTCTCCTTCTCCTTGTCTCTCCCCAGGTCCGGATGAATCAGGAAGTCCCGCCTTCAGGGTCTCGTAGTAAAATTCTCGGGCTTCACAGAGAGAATTAATGCGGTGTTTTTGGTTGCCAAATGTAACTGTAATACCAGCTGGGACTTCCCATTTGTATGGAATCTGAGAATTTCTGAGTTCTTCGGTTAAGAAAGCGTACTCTCTCCTTGATCTTAATATTTGAGATGGTAACTCTTTAAAAACAATCAAGTCCTGTCCATCAATTCTCAACCTCTTGCTGTAAAGCCTCTGTATTATCTCATTTCTGGATTCCCTTGTGGTAAAGTATATAATTATGTCCCTCGGAAGCTGTCGCTGTTTTGCTACCCACGAATTCTGGCGGTAAATTCTTTGAATCTGCCAATCAAAGTTGAATCCCGGACTTCCCACCAAGCGGCTGAAAGCCTCAAAGAAGATCTGTTTCAAATTCTCCTGTTGGTTTTCACGCAATCCTCTAACTCTTATGGCAAAGGCAGTCTTAAATCCGATATCAGTTGATTAATTTCCTGTCTGAAATCATTAAGCGTTTTGAGAAGAAATTCTTGTGTTAACAAATCTCCCGTGGAGGGTGTAGGAGGCAAGGGTAGCGGCTTCATAGCAGTTTTTGGAGATATGTTATTAAGGAAGCGCTTCTGTTTAGATTTGGGAGCCATTCCAGAGTAAAAATAAAAGACAAGCAATCAAGCGAGCCAAAAATCAAAGTCTCTGCTCCTCTCAGTTAATCTTTTAGCAATTAGTACGGAGAAGCCTTCAGGAGGGTAGGGCTGACTAAGTACGTCACATCAAACACAAAAGCTACGAGATCGCCATCTTGTGACGCAGCTAAAAAAGAAAGGGAGCCTTTTGCGAAATTGAAGCTGGTATTTTAGATAGTAATAGAAGAAATTCCTCAGGAATGGTCCCCGCCCGGATTGACTTTTAAATAGCTTAGCTTTGTCCTGGGGGGGGGGGGGCAATCTGCCTAGGGCTGCAAAAAAGGCAGCGCGGAAAACTGGCCGGAGTAAAGGCTCAGCTAATGTTGAACCTCTTCTCCATTCACAGCAAAAAAAAGGCTATGAATTACAAAGAGATCCTAACGACTGACCTTCTCCCTGCCCCTTTCTGCCAGAAAGGGGAGATATCTATAGATCTTATAAGATATACGAACCAGAATCCTGACAGGAGCTTCATTGAGCTCCCGACGGCGGCAGGCTCCTCCCCCCGAAGCCCTCATTTAATTTTTATTTATTACTAGACTTTTAAACTGTGTTTCATTATTAAATCCCCAAATACAGAACAATTAAAAACAATTTACAACTGAAAAACAATTAGAGCAATAGTGTATTTTAAAAAAAAGAAGTCTAAATATTCTAGGCTTAAAACTGTAAATAACACATAAGATATAATAATTGCAAACCAAATCAAAAGAGACAGAAATAGAATTGTTGAAATGTAGCAGTCTGGAAAAGAATCAATTAAGGTCTAAAAAGTTTTGTTTCACTTCTTGTGGTCCATACTGAACCTCCTTATAAGCCAAGTTGTTCAAGGAAACTGCTGACATTTTCTAAAAACAAGATACTCCTGTGATTCCAGATTGACAAGTTTTGTACATCCCTACAGAACCCCAGTTGAGCTGAATTTGATCTTAATATATCTGATTCCCTAAAGAGGGAGATAGGCAATCACAACTCAAGCACACACAAAATTGCTCTTACTCTAGTGATTGTGGAGCATATTAGGCATGGTTGATAGGAGGTAAATATGGAAGAAATATGAGTACAGCCCCTTGTTCTCCATTCACATACCCTGAGTGCTCACCAACCCTGAAAGCTACTTTAAGCAATTTTTATTAAGCCAAAATCAAGAATACAAGGCATAGCCTCAAACGGACAGGAGGAAAGTTCAAAAGTAATGTTACTTCACAGAATAGAATAAAATAACAGAGTTGGAAGGGACCTTGGAGGTCTTCCAGTCCAACCCTCTGCTTAGGCAGGAAACCCTACACCACTTCAGACAAATGGTTATCCAACATCTTCTTAAAAGCTTCCAGTGTTGGATCATTCACAACTTCTGTAGGTAAGTTGTTCCACTGATTAATTGTTCTGACTGTCAGGAAATTTCTCCTTAGTTCTAAGTTGCTTCTCTCCTTGATTAGTTCCCACCCATTGCTTCTTGTTCCACCCTCAGGTGCTTTGGGGAATAGATTGACTCCCTCTTCTTTGTGGCAACCCCTGAGATATTGGAACACTGCTATCATGTCTCCCCTACTCCTTCTTTTCATTAAACTAGACATACCCCATTCCTGCAACTGTTCTTCTTATGTTTTAGTCTCCAGTCCCCTAATCATCTTTGTTGTTCTTCTCTGCACTCTTTCTAGAGTCCCCCATATCTTTTCTACATCGTGGCAACCAAAACTGAATGCAGTATTCCAAATGTGGCCTTACCAAGGCATTATAAAGTGGTATTAACACTTCATGTGTCCTTGATTCTATCCCACTGTTTATGCAGCCTAGAACTGTGTTGGCAGAAAGAGTAGTAAAAGTTTGGAAAAAACTTCCAGCAGATGTAATAGGTCAATCATCAGTAACTGAGTTTAAGTATGCTTGGGATAAGCACATGTCCATCATCGGACATAAATTTAAAAAAGAAAATAAAAATAATTAAAAACAATAAATAAATAAGTTTAAAAAAAAGCAAGGACAAAAAACTCAAAGGTCAGACTCAATGGACTATTAAGGTTTTTTTTTTCCGCCATCAGTTTTCTATAGCAATAGCTTTAGTGCTTTAGACTTATATATCACTTCATAGTGCTTTACAGCCCTCGATAAGCACTTTACAGAGTCAGCTTATTGCATTTATTTTTCCCAACAGCATGTAAGGTATAGGCTCATCAGAAATCCGAGCCTATCACTGACCACAGAAATGATCTGTGATAGATATCATTTTTCTGTGACTTAAGAGCTATAGCAATAGCCCTTAGTCAGTGGTGGGTTTCAAAAAATGTTGGAACCTCTTCTGTAGGTGTGGCCTGCTTTCTGGGTCCACTGGTGGAACCTCTTCTAACCAGTTCAGTAGATTTGACGAACCGCTTCTACCGAATAGGTGCGAACTGGTAGGAACCCACCTCTGCCCTTAGTCATATACTACTTCATAGTGCTTTGCAGAACTTTCTGAGCAGTTTACAATGTCATTATACTGTCCCCAACAATCTGGATCCTCATTTTACCAACTTTGGAATGATGAGAGGCTGAGTCAACTTTGAACCTGTCACGATCGAGCTCCTGGCTATGGGCAAAATTAGCTTGCAATACTGCTTTCTCACTACTGTATCATCATGGTTGTTTCTATTTCTATGTTCACCTGGTCCTGCACATTATAACTTTAAAATATCCAACATTACCTCTATGACTTTTTTTTTTTTAAATATATTTTATTATGTTTTCATTCTATACAATCACATATTCACTGTGCTTAATCAGGGCATATAACATTGAATAATAAACACGGCCCTCACTTATATAGAAAATGCCCTCTACAATACAAGCCCAGTATACCACCTTGGCCTGCCATACACCCTCTTTCAACCCCCTCCAACTTTCATTCTTCCTTCTCACACACCCCTCTACGCCTACTTCCCCTCCCCTTCTTTCTAACCTTAACCCTATCTCTCCCTCTCCATTCGCTCCCTCCCTTCTCCTCCTCCTCTCTCTCACCCTCTCCACCCTCCTTCTTCTTTCACTCGACTCTTTCCTTCGGTATTTATTACCTTCCAGTATATTCGGTTTGTTCTATTTTCGCACTAACATTGAAAAGCCACAGTATACAAATGCAATCATGGAATTTATTTCCCCCCTCCCCCCTCCCCCTAAATCCCCACCTCCCTTCCCTCCCCCCGACTTCCCAAAGACCATACATGGTATAACTTTTGAACAATCACAGTCTAAAATATCTCTACATTGAACTCAGCTTCTTACTGTTACCCAAATTTTAAACAATTTAAATTATTACTGATACTAAGCATAAGCTATCTGGAGTTTCTTAGTCCCATATTTACTTTTTATGTAATCAATCCATTTTTTCCAGTCTCGCTTATATCTCTCGTTTGAATGTTCTTTGAGATATGCTGAGATTTTGGCCATTTCGGCTAAGTTCATAACTTTCAAAGTCCATTCTTGAATTGTAGGTAGATCTTTCTTCTTCCAATACTGCGCCACCAGGAGTCTTGCTGCCGTTATTAAATACAAAACCAAATTAGTCTCTGCTGCTGTAAAATCAATACATATACCCAGTAAAAACAACTGGGGGGTAAATTTTATCCTTCTTTTAAAGATGTTTTGCAGGATCCACCATATTTTTATCCAAAATGCCTTGACATTACGACATGTCCACCATATATGAAAATATGTAGCATCACAAGAACCACATCTCCAACATTTAGGTTGAACATTTGGATACATAGAGGCAAGCTTTTTAGGATCTAGGTGCCATCTATAAAACATCTTATAAAAATTTTCTCTCAAGTTTTGTGCTTGTGTAAATTTCACATTTCTTACCCAGATTCTTTCCCATGTTTCAAGCATTATTGGTTCCTCGGTATTCTGAGCCCATTTTATCATACAATCCTTAATCAGTTCCGTTTCAGAATCCATCTGTACTAATACATTATATATCCTCTTTATATGCATTGAGCTTTGATCTCTTATTTATTTAAACAAATTATCCTCAACTTTTACAAAGCCAATTTTTTGATCTGTTTTCCACCTAGCTTGTAGTTGACCATACTGAAACCACGTTTGAACTACCTTCTCTTCTTTAAGTACCTCTAAAGATTTTAGTTCCATCACCCCTCTTTCTGAGATAAGAAGTTGTCTATAGGTGGTTCTATCGTGTTTTTGTTCTACATTCATATTTTCAATTGCATGTCTAGGAATTGCCCACATGGGCACTTTATCATTTAATTTATGTTGATATTTTTTCCAAACCCGCAATAAAGCATTTCTTAAGATGTGATTTTTAAATTTCTTATCCGTTTTTTTGTTAAATAACAGGTAAGCATGCCAACCATATAACAAGTCATATCCCTCGATATTCAAAATTCTGTCATTAGTTAGATGAATCCAATCACTAATTACAGATAGTGCCACTGCGTCATAGTATAATTTTAAGTTAGGTAATTTCAATCCTCCTCTTTCACGTGCATCTTGCATTATTTTCATCTTTACCCTCGGCTTCTTTCCTGCCCACACAAATTTGTTGATACCCTTCTGCCATTCTAAAAGATTCGCATCTCTTTTAAGTATTGGTAACATTTGAAAAAGAAATAAAAATTTTGGTAAAATGTTCATTTTTACTGCCGCTATTCTATCCAGCAAGGACAAATGCAGTTTTTCCCACCTTTTCAACTCCAACTGTGTACTATGCCAAAGTGATTCATAATTATACTTGTATAATTTCCCATTTGAGATTAAAATATTAACTCCAAGATATTTAACTTTTTTAACTACCTCACATCTTAGCATCGCCCCCAGTTCTTCCTCCTGTTTGATAGTCATATTTATAGCTATTATTTTGGTTTTTCCTAGATTTATTTTAAATCCCGAGACTTGACCATATTGATTGATCGTATTCAATAATACCCTACTAGTTTCCTGCGGTTGTTCCAATATTATAACCAGATCATCCGCAAATGCACGAACTCTATATTCTTGCTGTCTAATTTTGATCCCTTTTAGACCGCCCAGGCCCCGTATCTTATTCAACAGTATTTCCAAAGTTATAATAAACAATAATGGGGACAGAGGACAGCCCTGTCTTGTACCTTTTTCAATTTGAAAGGAGTCTGTCAGACTTCCATTAACAATGATCTGGGCTGTTTGCTGCTGATATATTGCACCAATTGACCGTAAAAAGCCATCTCCTATCTGCATTTTTTGCAATGTCTTCAGCAGGAATTGCCAATTAACTCGATCAAAGGCTTTCTCCGCATCCAAAAATATGAATGCGGCCGGGATTTGATTGTTCTTTCCCAGGTATTCTAAAGCGTTGATAATTAATCTAACGTTGTCATTCATCTGTCTGCCCTGTATGAAACCAGTTTGATCGGTATGTATCAGTTGCTGAATTACCCCCATTAGCCTATTTGCTAATATTTTAGTAAAAATTTTATAATCTACATTGAGTAATGAAATAGGTCTGTAATTTTTTGGTTGGGTAAGGTCTTGATCTTCTTTGGGTATCAACGATATGAACGCAGTCTTCCATGAAGGAGGCACTTTCCCTCCCGATTGAATTTTATTGAATAGTTCTCTGAGGGGTTCTACCATTTCTAACTGTAGATATTTATAATAAACAGCTGTTAAACCATCTGTGCCTGGTGCTTTCCCTAACTTTAACTGTTTAATTGCCTGCAAAATTTCCCCAGAGGTTATAGGTTGATTCAGCTTATGCCTATGTTCTTCTCTGACTAGGGGGATTTTCTCTTTATCTAGGTATTTGTCTATATCTCCGTCCTTAATTTTATCCCCTTTATACAACTCTGTAAAAAATTCCCGAAATACCTTTTGAATCTCTTCCTGTTGAAACACTTCCTTCCCTCTGTAACACAATTTGGATACATTTCGAGCTTTCCTTTTTTTTCTAATCTGATAAGCCAACCACCTACCGGGTTTATTTGCATTGCAGAAAGTATTATGTTTAGCATATAATAAACTAGTAGCTACCTGGTCAGAGATCAGCATATCAAACTGAGATTTTAATATAGCAATTGTTTCCCTAATCTTTGTATCTTCTGGATTCAATGTTAATTCTGACTCTTTCCCTTTAATTTCCTCTTCCAATTCTTTTCGTTTTTGCCCTTGTTTGTGTCTATGTATTTTATTTATATTCATTAATACTCCTCTCATATACGCTTTGCTTGCATCCCATACATATTCCAAAGATGTACCCTTGTTCATATTGAAAACAAAATATTCCGATAGCAATTTTTTACAATCATTAACATACTTTTCATATCTAAATAAGTTTTCATTCAACCTCCAGGACCTTCTTGCCTGGGCTACCCTTCCCAATTCCATCCAGACTGGATTATGGTCTGAAAGAACTCTCGCCATAATCTTTGTCTTCTTCACCCTACAAAGTAAATCATTTGTAATTAGTATAAAATCAATCCTTGAAAGAGATTGATGTCTATTGGAAAAAAAGGTAAAATCATATTCTTCTGCATGCCTCTCGCGCCAAGCGTCTCGCAATTCAAAGTCGTCCAGCATGTCAAAAAAGGGTTTGGGTAACTTAGCTCGAAATTTGGTGTTCGGGCGAGCTGTCTTCTTATCTCTTTTGGTGTCGATCACGCCATTCCAGTCACCCAATAATATACAAGACTCAAAGTCCCACTGTACTAATTTAGCATGGAGATTTCTATAAAATCCATCTTGTTGTTGATTAGGAGCATAAATTCCCAAAAGTAACGTCTTTTTCCCTTCTAAGATTAAATCTAATGCAATATATCTTCCAAAGGGATCTGCTTCAATTAGCTCAGCTTTAATGTCTTTTCTTAAATATACTACTATGCCATTTTTCTTTTCCATGGCTGAGGTCGCAAAATGTTGGCCCAGTTTGGGGTTAAACAAATATTTTTGATCGGTTGATTTGATATGAGTTTCTTGCAAGCAAATTATGTCATTCTTATACTGTTTAAGATAATGAAATATTTTCTTTCTTTTCTGTGGAGAGTTCAGTCCGTTAACATTCCATGTCAAAATCTTAGTTGTCATTTTTGGTTGCCTGAAGCTTTTTTAGAGCCTCCCGCAAGGCCTGTCTCACCTTTGGTTTGGCTCCTCCCACAGCTTCTGAGCTTGTTGCAGTAGCTCCTTGGTCAGTGGCCAATGATTGTTGAGATTGTTGCGTAGTAGCTTGTTTATCCGTTTGTCTGGTGGTCTTACGGTTGGATCTTTTTTCCTTGACTCCTTGCCCTTCCGGAAGAGGGAGATGATACATTTTATCTAATGGTTGTGTGGTTTGCTGTTTATCTTGTTCGTCTCGTGGTCTTTCACCATATCCCGAAGGTTCAGGGTATCCCATCTTCAGAATCTTATGATAGAAATCACGAGCTTTCCATACAGAGCTGAGACGATATCTTTGTTTGTCCATTGTAACTATAATACCGAATGGGGCATCCCATCTGTACTGTATCTGACGCCTTCTGAGCTCTTCCACCAGAAAAGCATAATCTCTTCTGGCTCTTAGCATCTGAGGCGGTATTTCTTTCAAAACAATCAGGTCCTGTCCACCAATTTGAAGCTTAGTATTGTAGGACTCTTGTAGTATCATATTTCTAAATTCTCTTGTAACAAAGTATATTACCACGTCTCGGGGAAGTTGCCTTTGTTTTGCCGCCCATGAGTTAACACGAAAAATCCTGTCAATCTGCCAATCAAAATTGGATCCCGGTTTTCCCACCAGACGGTCAAAAGCTTCAGAAAACATTTGCTTTAAGTTCTCCTGCTTTTCTTCACGCAGCCCCCTCACTCTTAATGCAAGCTCCATCTGCTTATACTGTATCATAATAATTTGTTTTTCAGCATTATCAATTTTTTGTTCCACCACTTCAGTTTTGGATATCAGGTTAGTTTTAGCTTCATTGAGAGTTTCTAAATTATCTTCCATACCAGAAATATATTCTGTTATCACATTTACAATTCCCATCATATTATCATTCATTTTAGTGACCCTGGTATCGAATTTGTCATATAGAACTTCCATCTCATTCCTTATTTCATCTTTGAAATCTTTAATCATTTCTAGATTCTGTTCTCTGAATTCTTTAAACATTTCTAAGTTCTGTTCTCTGGATTCTTTGAACATTTCCAGAAAAAATTCTTTTGTTAGTACATCTCCACTAGGGGGCATAGATGGTGGGGGCTGCAACTTTGTACCAGGTATGGGAGACGTTTTCGGAGGTAATTTAACAGAGGTTGATTTGGATGCCATTATATTTTGGTTTTAATTATTTATTCTAAATTACTAATCCACTGTGCTATGTGGAGAAAAAGAAATTCCTCCCCCCTCCTTTTTTTCCTTCTTTTTTTTTTTTCAAGGGGTTTTACGGAGGATTTCAAAAGAGAAAGTCCGTTTGGAATGTTTGGAATGTCTCTGAATCAACAAAGAGGACAGGACCCCCTCCCCCTCAGGACAATCTTTAGAAAAGAGACTATTAAAAATCAATACGAGCAAAGACCAACTTGTGAACTTTAAAACCTTTCTCTATCTGAAATACCAGCTTCAATGTTATAAAAACCTCTTTTGTTTAATTGTCTTCAAAATGGCGTTTACAGCTTCTGCATTTGTTATCTCCGGCTTCCTGCTACAGAATTAAAGAAATAATCTCTTATAATTTAATTAGAGCTACTCCCTTAAAGCTTTCAAGACTCTTTGTTGACCTCTATGACTTTCATGAGGAATACATTTCCATCTGTACCAGTGGTGGGATTCAGCCAGTTTGCACCTATTCGGGAGAACCGGTTGTTAACTTTCTAAGCATTCAGAGAACCAGTTGTTGGAAGAAATCTCATTTTGTTTTTTTTCCACTTTACAGGGCTAGTCCTGTAAGGAAGGCAGGAAGGAAACATTTTGGAGTTGTTTCTAGCCTAATCTTTATTGCACTGCTTACAGAAACTGCCTCTCCGGTTAACCCTGATTACATTGTAACAGCTAAGGTGAAGCGCCCATTGACATGAGTGATGTTGAGTTGGCCATGCCCACCCGGTCACATGACCATCAAGCCAGGCCTACCCAGCTGTTCATTAGGGAAGAGAATTAAATTATTTGAATCCCACCACTGATCTGAACCATCACTTTGTACCTTAATGAAGAAATCTGCCAACTTGGCTATGTGCACAAATCAAGTGAGAATACGTTCTACAATCAATGAAAATGAGAACATGGAATGACAAGATTTTCTTCCTTTTATCCATTTGTCTAGTCAGTTTTGAACGATTCGATTTCAACACTTAGACAGACAAAAAAGAAAAAGAAAAAATGGTGGTAGGTCAAGAACAGGGGTGGGCTTCAAAAATTTTAGCAAGGGGTTCTCTGCCCTGGTGCTGGGTGGGCGTGGCCATGGTGGGTGTGGCCTAGTCGCACTCCTGCATCATGGCAGGTGGTGCATTTTTGCCCTCCCTGGGCTCTGGAGGCTTTCCACAAGTCTCCGGGAGGGTGAAAACAGCCTACGCAGGTTCTGGGGACCCGTTTTAGACCTTACCAAACTTTTGGTAGGCCCGTTTTTCATTTTCCCCAAGCATCCGTGCTCACTCTTCACTTATCTACATCCAAAATGGGTTGTGTAGGGACTCCTGGGAGGGATGGGGTGGGATGGGCAGGGCCAGCCAGGAGTGGGATTTGGGGATTCTCCAAACTGCAGAGAATCTTAGCTAGAAGTTCTCCTGAACCCCTGCAATCCCCCAGCAGGCCACCCTTGGTTAAGAATACTTTTGTCTCACATTTCAACCCTCTTTTAACAATGCTGGCTGTGAATTTTATATCTGTATTCCCACTTGCAGAAATCAGCTCCCACAGAATTTGATCCTAAATGGGATTACTCAGGGGGGGGGGGGGGAACCATCAGGTTTAAAGAGATTCTTTTCTATTTTTCCACACACTTCCAAAGTATGCAAGAAAAGATATATATTTCAAAATTTAGAAAATTGTTAACACGACTGCCATACACTAATGCTTACCATTTGAAGAGGGTTTTCAACTGCTTCTCAGGTAATTTATTTTGCTATAAATTCACCAATCATCCTGAAATACAAGTCATTCTTGTTATATTTCCATACTGGAATTGAAAGTAAAAAAAAAAATATTGAAGCTAAAACTATGCGTTCCTTCTCGGTTCACCAAAGTGGACAGAAATTGCCAGTAGATCATTAAACAATTTCCAGTATTCCAGCAAATGTTTCTGGCTCCTAGTTCTCTAACAGTAATAAAAATTAGATAAATCCCTACTTTACAGAAAATTCAGACAAAGTCATGGACTCTTTCCAATATGTAAGTGGTTCTCTATCTTAGAACCATTATTTGCAATTGTTTTTCCGCCCCCTTATTTCCCTTATTTGCATTCACCGCCTGTAAGCTGATGAAACTGGGGGACACCAAAGTGCAATGGAAGATAAAAATTTCACAATCTTGAAGACCTGTCAGTTCCTCAGACATCTGAGGCTTCCTGATTCATATTCATCGAAATTGCTTGCAAAAGCTGTAAAGGTAGTCCTTGACTTACATCCACAATTGAGCCCAAAATGTCTGTTGCTAAGCAAGGCAATGGTTAAGTGAGTTTTGCCCCATTTTATGACCTTTTAACCACCATTGCTAAGTAAATCCCTGCAATGGTTAAGTTAGTGACACTGTTGTTTAAATGAATCTGGCTTCCCTTTTGATTGTGCTTGTCAGAAGATTTCAAAAGGGGATCACGTGACCCCCCCCCCCCAGAACACTGTGACTCTTGTAAATATGAACCAGTTGTCAAAAATTTGAATTTCAATCATGCAACCATGGGGATACAGCAATGCTTGTGAAACATGTGAAAAACAGTCATTTTTTTCCCAGTGCTGATATGACTTTGAATAGTCACTAAATGAAGCAATAGAATAGAATAGAATAGAATAGAATAGAACAGAACGGAAGAATAGAATAGAATGGAAGAATAGAATGGAATGGAACAGAATAATTAGAATGGAATGGAATGGAATAGAACAGAATGGAATGGAATGGAATAGAAGAATAATATAATATAATATAATATAATATAATATAATATAATAATATAATATAATATAATATAATATAATATAATATAATATAATATAATATAATATAATATAATATAATATAATATAATATAATATAATATAATATAATATAATATAATATAATATAATAATATAATATAATATAATAATATAATATAATATAATATAATATAATATAATATAATATAATATAATATAATATAATATAATATAATATAATTAATATAATATAATTAATATAATTAATATAATAATATAATATAATATAATATAATATAATATATAATATAATATAATATAATATAATATAATATAATATAATATAATATAATATAATATAATATAATATAATATAATATAATAACATAACATAACATAACATAACATAACATAACATAACATAACATAACATAACATAATATAATATAATGGAACAGAAGAATATAATATAATAGAATGGAATGGAATGGAACAGAAGAGTATAATATAATAGAATGGAATGGAAGAATAGAATGGAATGGAGTGGAACAGAAGAATAGAATAGCATGGCATGGCATGGCGTGGCGTGGCGTGGAATGGAATGGAATAGAATGGAACTGAAGAATAGAATAGAATGGAATGGAAGAATAGAATGGAAGAATAGAATAGAATAGAATAGAATGGAATGGAATGGAACAGAAGAATAGAATAAAATAGAATGGAATGGAATGGAATGGAACAATAGAATGGAATGGAATGGAATGGAGTGGAATAGGAATAGGGATAGAAATAGAAGAAATAGAAATAGAAATAGAAATAATAGAAATAGAAATAATAGAAATAATAGAAATAATAGAAATAATAGAAATAATAGAAATAATAGAAATAATAGAAATAATAGAAATAATAGAAATAATAGAAATAATAGAAATAATAGAAATAATAGAAAGAGAAATAGAAATAGAAATAGAATTGGAAGGGACCTTGGAGGTCTTCTACTCCAGTCCCCTGCTCAAGCAGGAGAACATGCACTATTTAAGGTGAGTATCCAGTCTCTTTTTAAAAATGTCTAGTGATGGAGCACCCACAATTTCTAAAGACAAGCTGTTCCACTAGTTAATTGTCCTCAGTATTAGGAAGTTTCTCCTTAATTCCAGGTTGTTTGATTAGTTTCCAACCATTGTTTCTTGTCCTGTCCTCTGGTGCTTTGTAGAATAATTTGACCCCCTCTTCTTTGTTGCAGCCCCTCAAATACTGGAATACTGCAATCATGTCACCCCTAATTCTTCTTTTCTCTAGATTAGCCAAACCCAGAGCCTGCAGCCGTTCTTCATATGTTTTAGTCTCCAGGCCTTTGATCATCTTAGTTGCTCTGCTCTGGATTTTTTTTCTGAACAACATCGTCTTTGTTGTATGGTGACCAAACTTGATTGCAACATTCCAGATGTGGTCTTACTAAGGTTTTTACAAAGTGGTACTAATACTTCACATGATCTTGATTCTATGCCTGTTTATACAATCCAGGATTGTGTTAGCTTTTTTGGCTCCTGCTGCACACTTCTGGCTCGTATGGTTTCAAGTCAAGAACTATCTATACTTTGTTATTGAGTCAGATGAAAAAAAAATTGCTTTAGATTTTTTTTTCAGAAAGGAAGAACAATGCAATGTCATTGTCACAGCTGGTGTAGGATGCTTGAGCACTAATCCACTTAGGAGATAGCCAATATATCTTGTTTGGCCTTGGGTTGTTTTTTTTTTCAATGTGCAATCATTTCTCTCATGTTTCTCAAGTAACAATTAAATCCCAACACTTA
Source organism: Thamnophis elegans (assembly GCF_009769535.1). Classification (NCBI taxonomy): domain Eukaryota; kingdom Metazoa; phylum Chordata; class Lepidosauria; order Squamata; family Natricidae; genus Thamnophis; species Thamnophis elegans. The sequence continues at coordinate 13,458,567 of NC_045546.1, read as the reverse complement.
GTTATCAAATGGGACTTTCCCCACTATTTCCCTTCCTGGATATTGGACAGCCAGGGAGATTTCAGAATGATGGAGTTGAGAATAACAATGGTAGTTATACCTTTGGCCATCTTTAAAAAAAAATGCTGCAACATTCCCTTCTTTGGCGCTGTAGAATCTTAAATTACTGTCAAGCGTAGTAGCAATAGCACTTAAACTTATATACTGCTTTACAGTGCTTTATAGCCCTCTCTAAGCGGTTTACAGAGTCAGCATATTGTCCTTAACAATCTGGGTCCTCATTTTACCCACCTTGGAAGGATGGAAGGCTGAGTCAACCTTGAGCCTGGTGAGATTCAAACTGTCAAATTGCAGGCAGCCGGCAGGCAGCAGAAGTAGCCTGCAGTACTGCACTCTAACCACTGCGCCACCGTGGTGCAATGTAGAGCAGGGGGGTAAAACTTGTGTCATCACGTATGACGTAGCGGAACTTTTTTCCCCTTTGCTAAACTGGGCGGGGCCAGTACGTGATGCATCCGGACTGCGGGCCACGAGATTGACAGCCCTGATGTAGAGGATAAGGAGAGGATATTATCCCACTTAGTGAAATAAAGTTCCGTAGCTTTGTTTGTGTGTCTGTGTGTGAGAGAATGCATACATCCATGTGTGCACGGGAATAGAAGACTGTGTCTTATGAGAAGAAATGATTCCCTCTTTTTATTCATCCAATTCATTTTGCTTAGTAGTGGAATATGCTATTTACCCAAGCTTTTTAGTGTGATGGGCAATCTGGATTTTATAATTTATTTACTTCAATTTATACACCACTCTAATTATAGCAAACCTGACGAAGTTTTCCATGAAAACATTCATATGCAGGATGCTGCATTCAACACTCTACTCATTGCCTTCCATCTGTTCGGCTTTTAAAAATGCTCAATCCATCATCGCATTTCTACAGATGTTGAATCTGTGTTAGTTCCCTTTGGGGCCTTTATTCTTTCTTTCTTTCTCTCCCCCCCCCAAAAAAAATAATAATATTGTATTTGTATTTAATATTATAGTTGTACAAACTGCAACCTCAAACATGGTGGCTTCTCCATGTGCCTCTATTTTGCTACATAATAATGCTGTTTTACACCATGCCTCAAAAAAGTAAAGGGAATGGAGTTTCTAAAAGGAACAACTTCATTTTGTTACCAGCAGTTTGCCATGCACACAGCCACTGGCTTCATGGGTGCATGCACCTTTTCTGCACATGTGCCTAGCCTTCTGCACATGTGCTCGACCTCAAAAATGTGAATAACTAGTGCTAAGTCCTGGACATGCGACTGGTCCTAAACTCCTCAACTTACGATCGGCTGAAGGTCCTCAACTTACAACTGGCAGCCGGCAACAGCCAAGTCACGCCTGATTGGCTAAAGCGCGGCTGGCTGAGCACGGGCTGTCAGGAGCACTCCCATTGGTCGCCCTGCTTGACAGCTCCGTATAAATAGCTGTCAAGCAGGGCAAGGTACTGAATTCCATTTGTACATAATTCTTGCTCTGTTTGCAATAAACCACTGTTCAGCTTACTTCAGCCGCCTCACGTCCCATCCTTCCTTCGATCCTTTACAACTAGGACAGCATAGAGCCGGGGCGGGTGAGCAGGTAGGCAGGAACGGTTCACCCAAAGGCTACCAGTTTGGGTGAACTGGTCCGAACAAGCTGAATGCCACCTCTGAAGAACTTCTTTTAGTACTGCAGTAGAGATTCTGAATATTAAAGGATATTTCCAAGAAAGACTCTGAGTCATCCCACCCATACTGAGTGCTCCAAGCCCAGAACCAAAAATTCATTTTCATTCCTCAAAAATGTTCTGAGCACAGGATAAAGCACAACTGTGTTTTGCTTTTAAAATTACTGCAGCCATCAGTGAAACAAAAGTTATGCAAATACAAGAACATTGTTTTCCATTTCCTGGATAAGCAGTGGAATTTTCTACAAGAATTAAAAACAGCCCTTTGCGTCATTTTTTTTAAAAGTGCATATAGCAATCACCATGGGCTGAATCTCTAAAATTGTGCAGTCCTGGAGTAAATAATAATAATAATAATAATAATAATAATAATAATAATAATAATAATAGGAGTACGAGCTTCTTTCAAATTGATAGAACGTAAAAATACTTCAAGTTCTCTTCTGACTGACTCTTGACATTTTGATAAATTATGACAAGTGGTCCTGTTTTGTCTCAAACTTGGAGCAAAATATTCTTTTTTCTTACTACTTGCCAATCTAGCGCATATACACTATACTTAGATGCTCTCTGTTGTTGGAAGAAAAATCTAGTCTGGGTTCCTATCCGGGAGAAAGACACTGGAAATAAAATGGAGGTTGGCTGCAGGAAAGAAGGTTTCTGTTTATTTGGTAGCTGGAAACTTCAGTGGCAGCAACATGTTTTTGAGGTAGATGACAAAATGGGGATGAAAGTTGGTGGGTTATTATACAGCCTTTGGGGCTTTGTGATTGAGATGCCTGTTCCTGTGTAACAATGTGTCCTTTATTTTTTAATGGGGTCATGCAGGGGTCATGGCTTGCTCTACAGGATAAAGGGGAAATGTAAATCCTAGATATTTGTCTCAGCTAATCTTGTCAGCTTTGGCTTGCCTAATTGTACTGCTTATTTGGAGTCTCGCCCAGTCCTTCTGAATGGATACAAAATATCCATTCCTAAAGATCAGTTTCTGCTTGAGGCGGTTTTCCTACGGCAGGAAGACTGGGGGGCTGCTTTCTGCCTTTGTTAAAATTATTCTCCATTTCTGGCAATGATGAGAGACAACTTTAGTATTTCAAGAAGGAATCAGGTAGGAAAAGGCTGAGGAACTTTTCGAGCTGAATCTGAACTGCAAGCTGACATGTACAAGGCTTAGGACAACTTTCTTTTTTTACAGCAGCTGAGGATCACAAGGAGTATAGTAATAATGACAGCATCATCAGCGATAGCACAACCAGGACTTTTAAATTTCTTGTATACATTTTCTTTAAAAGCTCAAACACTGATGTGTTTTAACACACACATTAGTTTAGTAATTGCATTAGTAATTGCACTGACATTTTTCCCCCTTTTTTAAAACCCTTTAATCCTTTTTCTTGTGGAGTCAGGGAAACTGAATGGAGCTGAGTATTTACTGGCTGGATGCCCTTCCTGATGCCTACATGGAGTTCGCAGCAGATACAGGTAGTCTTCGACTTGCAACAGTTCATTTAGTAATTGTTCAATGTTACAACGGCACTGAAAAACGTGACCTTTGTAGCAGCCCCATGGTTATTTGATCAAAACTCAGATGCTTAGGAACTGGTTCATATTTATGACCACTGCTGTGTCCCAAGGTCATGTGATCACCTTTTGCGACTTTCCGGCAAACAAAGTCAATGGGGAAGCCAGATTGACTTCACACTTCACAACTGGGTTACTAACTTATCAACTACAATGATTTGCTTAACAACAATGGAAAGAAAGGTCATAAAATGAGGCAAAAACTCACATAACAAATTTCTCTCTTAACAGCAGAAATTTGGGGCTCAATTGTCATCATAAGTCAAGGACTACCTGTATTTTCTCTTTAGGCCCTTCGGATTGGAAGTTGAGAGTCTTCATCTCTAGGCCACAGTGCCACTCAGAAGATTACACTGACATCATTTAGTGGTTTGTCACTTACGTTTAGTGGTGCAGTTTTAAAGATTCTGGCACATATGGCTTATGGCCCACATCTTGCTTAAGCCCTCTTAATGAGAAATGTGTTAGGTTCATATTTTAACACATGGATAAATTCATCAAAATGGTGATTGCTTAGGATAAGGGAAGTTCAGAATTTTGCACATTTGAAGGTGTACAGGTTTGGAAATGCTGCAAATGACAAGATTAGGCTTGACATGTCCCTAGTGGTTTAAAACAGCAGAGAGACTCTACAACATGAGATGTCTAAACCCAGCTTAATAAAAAAGCAAATTCATATGTTCCCATAGTACACTGAGACCACATATGTTGTGGCTTAATCAGTGGTGAGATTCAGCCGGTTCGGACCAGTTCAGTTGAACCAGTTGTTAAATTTCTGGCTGGCCCCGCCCGTTCCTGCCCCACTTCCAGGAGTCCCCATGTGCATCATGTTGGCTCCCAGATAAGGGAGCATGGAGGGAGCATGGAGGGAGCATGGAGGCCTACTAGACCCTACTAGACCCAAAATAGGACATGGAGGGGTTGTGTTGTGCCCCTCCCCTGCAGTGTTTTTGCTTCCAGGAGGCTCTAGAGAGGCTTACTAGGCCCAAAACAGGGTCTTGGGGGTGGGGGTGTTGTGGCATGGCCCCATTCAGGGCTCATTTTTGCTCTTAGGTGGCTGTAGGGAGGCCTACTAGGCCCAAAATGGGGCACAGGAGTGTGGACACAGCCCCTGATGGCCAGTTTTTGCTCCCGGGGGGGGGGTGCAGGATGCTGAATGCTGCCTGTCACACTCCCTGGCCATGCCCACACTATCAGTCATTAGGGCAGAGAACCAGTTCTTAAATTATTTGAATCCCACCACTGGGTTAATGTGATTGCCTGGGTCATTCTGAGGCAGGGCATAAAATGAATCAGGATATAAAAGTGAGGCATGAGAGAAAGAAGGAATGAAAACTTGCCTTTAAGAAAAAAATTCAAAACAAACACAACACATAAAAACTTCCTTCCTTACATACTGTAAAAAGTGTATCAGTTGGCTTGAAGATCTTATTTTGCTTCTTTCGAGGATTTTGCGATATCCCCGAGATCAGCAAGATATATTCTTCCTATTCACCATCTCTTCAGGACAGTTTAGGTCCGTTGGGACAATCCAGTGGCAAAAGTATTGGCTGTGGTCTCAGAGAATTGAGACCACACAACCATCTTGTTGCGACATTGGTTCCTCCCTCCAAAAACTTGCTTTTGAGATGTTTACAAGAACAGGAAATGTCAAAAAGCCAAACCGCAAGTTCAGCTAAAGTTCACACTTATGAGTCAAGAGTACAGCTAGCCACAAAAAGTTGCTGGAAAACTTAGGCAAGATATTTAGTAACGGGAACTATGAACCCATCAATGCTAACATGTGACATTCCTGTGTTCTGCTGCTTTTGAAAGATATAGAACAGCTGTCTTTTCTATAAGTTGGTGTACAGTTGTTTAAGATGTGCGCTTTGACTATCTTGCTCTGAACCTTTGCGCAAATAAAAACTACTTCTTTTGATTCCAAAGTCTGAGTCCCTTAATTTCCTGCAACAACCCAATGGATGGATGCCTCATTAGATGTTGAACTGCAAAACTATCCAACCTCATTTTAACACCCAGCTTGTCACCTATGAGATTTAACATTAAGCTAGCAATTTGCATTTGGGAGGGGAGAGTTACTGTATTTTTAAGTTTAGTTGAGAAAAGTTTAGTGAAGAAATGTAACGGGTGCGTTGGGGTAAAATAAAAGATTTCAACGAGAAACGTCTCTTGTCCTCCACAAATATTTACCGAATACTTCAGTGTACCCTCTTGCTATTATGTCTTTCCACAAGAGCCTGGTACCTAATTATAAAACAATTGGAAAAGTCTCTGTCAGCAGAACCAGGAAGCAGAGGGAGAAATAAGCTGCTTGCTTTATTTTATGTATTTATCTTTCACATTTGTGCAAGAAAAATTAAAATAAAAGGATGCAGATGGATAGTTATGAAGTTACCGTGCATAGGATTACCTGAAATAGCGTAGCGTCTCCTGCTTGAGCAGGGGGCTGGGCTGGAAGACCTCCAAGATTCCTTCCAGCTCTATTCTATTCTATTCTATTCCATTCCATTCCATTCCATTCCTGCAGTTCACCTGGTTGTAAGCCTACCCAGAAGCTCCATCAGAAGGAAATAAATAGGTCTATGAAAATGATCAGAATCTAACTTGACTCAGAAGGACATTTCACTTATTTTTCTTCGCTTGATTCCAAAAGTCTGTCTCGCAACTCGTACATTTTTATATTGCCTGGTTTTATGATTGATTGATTGATTGAATCAATGATTACAGGTAGTCCTAGCCTTATGATGATTGGGCCCAGCATTTTGGCTTCTAAGTCATTGTTAAGGAGAGCAGCCACATCACTGACCGACCTTACTCCTAGCTCTCCCTGTTGCAGTTGTTAAATAACTATGGAGTTTGTTAAGTGGCTGCACAGAGGTGCCTTTGAGATAGGAAAGGCCTTGGGAAGCCCACCACCAGCCCATGGAAACTTGCCATCAGTCAAGATGTGAGTCCCCCCCCTCCACAAGAGGCCTAGTCCTTTTCCCTTCCCCTTCATACCCAGAAGATCTCAGACTGCTAGGCCCACAATGACTTGCAAACTTCTCAGCAGAGGTGGGTTCCTACCAGTTTGGACTGGTTCAACTAAATAGGTAGTAACTTGGCCTGCCATACCCTGAACCGGTTCTCTCGGTGGCGCCCTAGGTGCTGCCATCTTGTTTTTGGGTTCTGCGCGTGCACAGAAGCAATATTTTTAGCACTGCACCTGCGAGCCTAGTGCGCCTAGCGTGCATAGCAAGTCCCTGAGTGAACCGGCAGTAGCAGCAGCCGGAACCCACCCCTGCCTCCCAGCCCATGGGTGTGTGTGGGGAGGGGGGGAAGTAAGGGCAGGTATGCTGCCAAAGCACTTGGATTTGGATCACATGACCCAACGAGGGCGCTGCAGGGGATGGAACTTCAGGCAAGGGTGGTCAATCTCTTCATTTGAAGTCATTGAAGGAATGAATTGTTAAGTTGAAGACAAACTGCACATTATGTACCGGAAATCCTTTATTTATTTATTTTTTACAAAAAGAGCAGAATCTACTATTGTTGTTCCCACATCTATGTTTTCTACACAGTGACTTATAAATGGGCATTCCGAACCATGAATTAATCCCATATATAAGGGGTTCTTGGTGCTCTCTGAGCTTGGCTGGCTTCACATCATCATTGCAGAGGTGGGTTGTAAATCCCGGCGCTACCAATTCACGCATGCTCACGCGTGCGCTCACGCATGTGCAGAAGTGTCCAGGAGGATGGGCTGAGCCTCCCAACACCGCCACTACCAGTTCTCCCTGATCCGGGCCAAACCGGGAGCAACCCACCTCTGTGTCACTGCTAGTCACTAGTACTGATGATGTTACCTAGTTTGGGTAATTAAACTTATATGTTCCCTATATGTGCATATATACGTGTGTGAATGTGTATGTGTGTAAGATTTCCAAGTAATAGACCCATAGCAAACAAAACTCCAAGGCAGGTAGATTCCTCAAAGAACAGTTTTATTGGATATATCATATTGGCACAGATCTGGTAAAAACCGACTCTGAAAGTTCCCGTGGTTTTCACCTAATTAAAAGTAAACGTTTTTCCCCCTTCCTAATCAGACACATGGTCCAATCAAGGTCCAGTGGCCTGGTAACATCATTCCTCCGCTCTCTGACCAGGTGTGAGAATGTCCTTGGTTCCCAGGAGAAATATTTTGTTTAGGCTACAAAACTCTAGCTATCTCTACTCCCTCCACCCCCACCCTATCCTACAGCTCCAATGTTGTAACACTGAAGCTTCAAAATGGCTTCGGTCAGCTCATCTTCAGGGTTGACAGTATGTGTGTGTGTACACACACACCATAGGTGGTTCCTACCAGTTCGCACCTATTCAGTAGAACCGGTTCGTCAAATCTACCGAACCGGTTAGAAGAGGTTATACCAGTGGACCCGGAAAGCAGGCCTAACCTACAGAAGAGGTTCCAACATTTTTTGAAACCCACCACTGGTCCTTGGATATGATTATTCTAACTATCATGCTCATATTTATAAAACTCAGTGCCTCTGTGAAAGGTAAGGATGACTACTGCGTTTGTGGTGCAATCAGAACATTGCGTGTGTTGAGGTTGTTTTAACGCAAACCAAAGATGCCTTTTAAAAAACAATTTTACATCATATTCTTATGCATGCCAGTGCTGTGTGTGAGGTAATTTAAGGTGGTTCTGACAAGTGTTGTCGGCATCTTCATATCCGGTCACATGGGTGGCAAGCCACTCCCATCCAGTCACATGGGCAGCAAGCCACTCCCACAAAGGAGGCCACACCCACAGAGTATTTTCGAACAATTTTTGAAACCCACCACTGCCACACACAGTATATTAAGCTCCCTCAACTAGGATGTGACAGTAAAAATCCACAAATTTTCTGACACTACTGGGCTTTTCAGCTTGAATTGCCTACAACAAGTTCATACTTCGGCTAGATAATGGTTGTGCTGCAGACAAGTAGACCAGACACTCAAAACAGTGCTCACTGCTTGGAGTTTTGTATGTGAGATGCAACATGTTGACAAGACTTTTTCTTCAGTGAAATTGTGTAATCCATTATGTGATGTGATGTGACATGGTGTGTGTGTGTTTGTGTGTGTGTGTGTGAGAGAGAGAGAGAGAGAGAGAGAATTCTGAATCAGAATTCAGAATCAGAATTCTGATATCGCCGCATGACTAAGTTTCTGCACATAGCAAACACCACTATTTTTCTTCCTAAATCACCAATTTTATCCTGCAGAAGGAGAGTGATGGCTAAAATGCTCCAGAATGCATAACACCAATATTCTTACTGGCTACACCCAACTAAGAATAATTCAAGTATATATTGCTCAACAAAGTGTAACTCAGCTAAGCTGAATGAACCTGCAGGGAATTTGTTCATTGTATTTAGTTTCCAGCTACATAAAACAGTAGAAATTGGTTCATTTCTTTGTTTTGATTCCTATGGATTGCTGATTGGGAGAAATATATGTTAATGATGTGTTTGGCTTTGTTTATTTACTTTGCTCTGTTGTATTCGTACCCAAGCTGTGGGTAGAGCTGTCAGGGGGATTAACAAAAGTAAAATAAAAACACATTAAGTGCATAACTTGAAACAGATTTAAAATATTGCACAAAGCAAAAAAATATAAAAGGCGATACCCACCCACTAAATTACATACAGCGAAGGCCTGCATGAATGAACACAAGTTTGCCAGTTAGAAAACAGAAACAAGTAGCAGAGCTGATCTCTTTCAGATTTGAATTCCAAAAATCTGGGACAGCCAACTAAGAAAGTTCTAGCACAGAGACACATCACAGCTGCTGGATACAAGTTGGTAAAGTTTTCATCCTGGGGAAAAAAAAGTTTCCAAACTCAATATTACAGCTAATGGCTTGGAAGCATCTACATTGCTGCGGTTCCACCACAAAACCGCGGTCGACTAAAGCGCGCTCGACGAAACTGCGTACCTGACGTCATCACAGCGCGATGAAAAAAGCACGCTGTGAGCACTAAAGCTAAAATTAACCCCTAAACCTAAACCTAACCCCCCGAAACCTAACCCTAAACCTAACCCTAAACCTAACCCTTAACCTAACACTAAACCTAACCCTAACCCTAAACCTAACCCTAAACTTAACCCTAACCCTTAACCTAACCCTAAACCTAAACCTAACCCTTACCATAACGTGAATCGGCGTGCTTTCAAAGCGCTTTTTAAAGCGCCCTTTTTTCTCCACGGTCGCTGTGGTTGCGCTGCTGATGACGTCAGGTACGCGCTTTAATCGGGCGCGCTTTAGTGGACCGCGGTTTTGTCATGCCATGCATTGCTGCAACTCCAGATTTCCATTTCAAGAAATTTCAGACTGGCAGGACATCCTGATAAACAAACAATTTTCCTCCAATTTGGGAGTGAAATGTCATTCATGGGACAAAAAGAGCCAGGGGACTTTGTCTAAAGCAAATGCTAGCACTTTAGCTTAAAAGATTTGTGAACTGAAGCCTGGAAGTGTGGCCTAAATAAGAAGTTCCTTGTCATAAGCCAGGTTCACGGCCCAACTAAGGAGGAATCGCACCATTTATTTGATGTCAAGCCACATCCCGGGCCTGCCACAATGCAGAGGGAAGGAACATAACTGACCGGGGGGGGGAGTCAGAACCACCATTGTGGTGACCACGGAGCACTGGTAATGGGGGGGGTTGTTGGGACAGCTGCAGTAGTGACAGAGGTGTCCCAAGCTGTGCAGCGGGGAGGTGTGGCGAGGATGGCCATTCCTAGCTACTATCGGCTCAGCGGCTGCGGCAAAGACTGCAGCGGGATCAGCTGGGAGGCACAGAAGCATGACAGTGTGAAGAACAGCTGTTCTGGCCTGACAATCAGCTGGGCCGGAGTTTTGCACATGTCTTCCACTGGGGCGAGGCCAATGCTGGGAAGAGGTGCAGCTTGCCTACTTAAGGGCACTGGGAGGCAGAAGCTCCCACCGCTGACTTTGCATCTAGCAGAGTTGCTTACAGACTGTTTTGCTGCTGCATGAACTCATTGCATGCCAGAGTCTCGCTGAATAAAACTCAGTTTGCTTGCTCACAGGTGTAATGCTTTCCTACTGGTGTCAGTCCGGAGCTTGGACTTTTGAGATCGATCTTGAGTGATAAGAGCACCAAATTTTTGCCATAAGGAATAAGGTCTCTTATGTTAGCTAAGAATGCCCTGGTATAGGTAGTTCCTTGACCTATGGCCATTTATTTAATAATCGTTCAAAGTTATGACAGTTTTGGAAAAAAACCACGCATGACTCACTCTCAAAGTTACAGGTCATGCTACCCCACAGTAGCTTGATCACAGTTGGAGACCTTGGCAACCAGTTCACATTTATGATGCTTGCAATGCCTTAGGGTCATGGGATCCTGATTTGTGACTTCCCAGTTGTCTCCCAACAAGAAAAGTCAACAGGGAAAGCCAGATTCGCTTAATTATTACATGTTTCACTTAGTGACTATGTGGTTTGCTTTACGAGCACAACAAAAATGGTCGTAAAATTGAGCCTGGTCAAGTGATGACTCGCTTAATAACCGTATCACTTAGTGACCAAAATTCTTGTTTCAACTGTGGCTGTAAATTGAGGACTACCTATAATTACTAATCAATCTCACTTGCACGCCACACTGATGTGCAAAAAAGGTGGTTCAGAAAAGAGGTAGGAAGATGGGCAGTTAAGTAGTTTCATACATAAATCTATATCTGTTAGGTAAGCTCCTTGTTGGGAGAGTGAGTGCGTTCAGAGAAGCGTTGTGAGAGTTGTGTTGGAGAACACACAAACCAGCATACAGAGACACTGCAGTTTAAGTAGGCTTTTACTTTCATGGAAGTAGAGGTATCAGAGTCCATCAAACAGTCCAAATCATACACGGATAATTCAGTCAGTCATCAATGTCTTTCAGTTAAGGGATAATCCAAATAACATAGTCCAGTATCATACAAACAGTCTGGTACTCAAAGTTTGCTAGCAGTTGCAAAACTTACAATAGCTCACGGCACTTTCTAACAGCCAGCTTCCAAAACACTCAGATCAGATCAGCCCAGCATCGAACAAACAGAGAGCTAACGGTCATTCTGGCTCCCTCTTATGGCCGATTGAGGAAAACAGCAACCAATCACATTTTACAGTATGATTTAAAGAAACAGGTATAGCATTGTTACATGATTTATATATTGCCAACCCAACCATTAGATTATATTCCTAACAATATCTATAAAAGAGAAAAGATACACCAGATCGATTACTAAATCAGTTACTAATGGACCGAATCAAAATCAGGTTCAAATTTCTTTTAATACAAGGAAGGAAAGTGGGCATTGACATATAACAAGGTTAAATGCAGAAATAATGCAAGCTTGTTAGTAAAACCCAGGCATGTCAATGAAGACTTGCTGATGTCCATAAACAAAGCAATCACAGTCCAGGCCTGTAAGTAGAAACTTGCTCATATTACTTATATATCAATAAGTAAAGACTTGCCATTTGTAAACAAAGCAGTCTTGCAATTGTACTTGGAGATCTTCCAATATTCCTAGGTATAGACTATAAGCAGAAGCATTAAAAGTGCATTCATTTGGGGGCATATATTTGTAAGGTCCCTGTAGATCTAAAGTTCACCCTTGTAACTAGATCACAGAGGCAGAGGATAATTGTGAATTTCTCAGGGCTGTTGTCTGAGTCAAAGGTCAAGAAGGTGAAACCTTCCACTCTCAGACAAAGGGCAAATGGACTGTAACGGGATGGGACCACATGTGCTTTGCCTGGAGCAGAGATAAGGTTCAAGTTCTGAAAAAAAATCAATGAAAAGATAAAGATAGAAGACAATAAAGGAACACATCTTCCTGAGATTCTGGGAAGATTTTCCCAGTCAAAGTAGACAACAGTTTCTAGGAACTCACTCTGAATTTTCCATAAGCGTATTTATTAAAGCAATTTCCACCCCTCTCTCCCAAATATTTTCCATCCTGGATTTTAAATTAAGGGCTCGTGCACTTCTTTACTTCTCTGACGGTCAGAACAAGAGAATGGATGACTCCCAAACATTAGAGGCCTTAGGAACGGTGATTCTTCAGGACCTTAGTGTCACATAACACCAGTGGTGGGATTCAAATAATTTAACAACCAGTTCTTGGCCCTAATGATCAGCTGGGTAGGCGTGGCTCGGTGGTCATGTGACTGTATGGGTGTAGCCAACTCAACATCAATCACTCAACATTGCTGGGCATTTTGCCTTAGCTGTAAAAATGTAATAAGGGTTAACCAGAGAGGCAGTTTGTCAAGCCTGCAGCCATTTTTTCTTTTGGATCTTTGGCCTGTCACATTTTTTTATTATTCTACTATGCATTTTCTATTGTGGGAAAATGGGAGGGGGGATTGTAAGGAGTTACATACTATGTAGCCATAACAAAATTCTTTCTAGGAAGCCAAGGTCATCCTTTGTCTCTGTCCCTCTGAACCTGACTGGAATTGGATGGGTGGAGCTGCCAGCATGGTAGTGGGAGATTGGACCATGTGATGGGCTTGTGAGTGTTGGGGCAAAATCTTGAACTTTCAACTGGTGGGGAAAACCGGGAAGCTTTCAGATTTGGGTTTTCCCAGGTGTGTCAACATGTCTCTCTTAATAAATTGGAACTTTGAGGAATCCTTTGCCTCGGACTCTGATTTACTTTTGGATGCTATTTGGAACCCCCACACAGTTTCTGTAAGCAGAGCAATAAAGATTAGGCTAGAAACAACACCAGAATGTTTCCTCCCTGTCTTCCTTACAGGATTAGCCCTGTAAAGTGGAAAAAACAAAACAAAATGAGATTTCTTCCAACAACCGGTTCTCCGAACTGCTTAGAAAGTTAACAACCGGTTCTCCCAAATAGGTGCGAACAGCCTGAATCCCACTGCATAACACATATTAAATATGTTGGAAACTTTACATCCCAGGTCTTCCATCTCTGAATTAATTGATGATTAGCAATCAGGATGTACAGAGAGGTATGGCAGATAGATTTTTAGTGAATCATGTACAAGTAATCCCCAATTTACAATGACAATTGGGCCAGAATTTCTATTGCTAAGCAAAGTGGTCCTTAAGTGAATTTACAACCTTTTTGAACCATTGCCAAGTGTCAGCTGTTAAGCAAATCAGACAGTTGTTAAGTGAACCCAGCTACCACCCACTGTTTTTCCTTGTCAGAAACTGGCCAGGGGCATTGCCACCATCGTAAATATATGCCAGTTGACCCACTTTTGACCACGTGACCTAGATGCATCTCTTTTGCTGCAACAGTCATAAGTGTGAGGGCCATTTGTAAGTTTGAAAAAGTGCCTTCCAAATGGGCATTGTAAGGGGCTCAGTGGTGCAGCTGCTTAATGATACTGGATTTGTTGGCCAGAGATAGTCAACACTCTGGCAGTTAGAGCCCATGACACCATGTGGCAGACTGAGCTTCTGTCATTTATCTTCAGTTCCTGCCACACATCAGTTTGAAAGCAACTAAAAATGCAAGTAGATGAACAGGTACCACCCTGGTGGAAAAAGCTAGCAGCATTCCATATGGAAGAAAGACCGGGGCTGAACCTGCCTGGATGCGAAGTGAGGTCAGCGCAAGAAAGCCACAGATGTCACTTAACAACTGCCTGACATGGCCTGAAAACTGCTAGTCAACTGATGCAAAGGTAGTTTGTGCCTTGTGGCTAATGGATAACAAAATGAATTAGAAATCTTAGGCTTCCCAAACTACTCTGTGGTAAAAAGCATGGTAGACATGGATATGTATGCTAGGTGCTAAAAAAAAAGTGTCATTGTAACTTTGAATAGTCACTAAAGAAATGTTTGTAGAATACAATAACAGAGTTGGAAGGGACCTTGAAGGTCTTGTAGTCCAACCCCCTGCTTAGACAGGAAACCCTACACCACTTCAGACAAATGGCTATCCAATCTCTTCTTAAAAACTTCCAGTGTTGGAGCATTCACAACTTCTGGAGGCAAGTTGTTCCACTGATTAAATGTCAGGAAATATCTCCTTAGTTCTAAGTTGCTTCTCTCCTTGATTAGTTTCCATCCATTGCTTCTTCTCCGGCCCTCAGGTGCTTTGGAAAGTAGCTTGACTCCCTCTTCTTTGTGGCAACCCCTAAGATATCAGAACACTGCTACCATGTCTCCCCTAGTCCTTCTTTTCATTAAACTAGACATAGCCAGTTCCTGCAACCATTCTTCACGTGTTTTAGCCTCTAGTCCAGTTGTAAGTTGAGGATTACTTCTGTGCCCCTGTCAAATTCATTGTTGTCCAATATAAGAGGTAAATAATAATCAGTTTGGGGCTGAGTTTACCATCATCAAATTCAGATGGAAAAAAAAACAACCTCCAAATCTTTAACTCAAAGTGCATTCAGCAGGAAACCAAATTTTTGTTCCAATGACTGTTAGAATGGCACACATGAAGGACTTAAGCAAACAAGTTATTAGGGAATTGTTCTACGGCCAGACAAATGTACCCATCTAACCACCCCCTCAAAATCTACATATCAAAGCTATCATAAGAAGACAGGCATTCATTTTCCAAAAATAAAGATAAAATAAATAATCTGTGTCCCCATGTAGGCATATATTACTGATTATTTTATCTATTCCCTGCACAGTACATAATTTTCCCATTTTCTGTGCTGCACTTCAGCACAATGAAATCAATGTTGAAGTGGGAAAAAGATAACTCAAGATTATTATAATAAAACCAGAATCAATTCAGTCGATATACCTGTAATCTTAGTTGTGGGGTGGGAAAATAAAAATAAAGGCCAAGCTAAATGCTGAACAGGGAGGAAATTCAAGAATAGAAAGGGGGGAAAGTGCAATAATGTCAAAATCTCATTAAAAACCAATAAAAAGAGAAACAAACTTCCTTTTGTTTCGTTTAGCCTTATAGTAAGTTCTTCTTTTCATTCTGTTCCCTCTGAGCATCCAACAATTGAAATGTTGTTGTTTTGCATGCTATGGATATTGAGTCATTTGTCCATCTTAGCAAATTGTCTTGCAAGCACTGGGAAGTTTGTAAAGGCAACATATACATATTTTAAATCAATAAATTCAAGGAATTACTGGAAATACCAAGCTACAGAACTGCTTTCAAACTGCCTAAGGTTCTCCAGTAGAAATCCTCCTGATTTGCCTTTCCACTGCACCTTAAATCACCAAAGTATCCAATTACACTTCCCAAACAGGATTTGGTCTCTTTTCAGAAGTTCTCTAAAATCTAAAAGGTTACCTGTAGAACGCATATCGGTAGATACGTATATCAGGACAGTACATGCATGGGTGAATATGGCACCCTCAACTGATTCAACTTTCTATTACCTGAATTTTCACTACAAAAAGAAAGATAAAAAAATGTTCCCTTGTTAATGCATAATGTGGGTTCCAAAAGCTATCAGCTGCTTTTAAAACATCAAAGCATTCAATTATACTTTCCAAGCAGGATTTGGTCTCTTTACAGAAGCTGAGCCTTGCTGAAACCAGATCTTTGGCGCGAGGCGTGTTGCATCTGTTCAGAGTTTGGGTTCCAGATAAATTCAGTGCCCAGCTGTAGTTGGAGAACAAGAAATAACACAACATGCTTCCATGGGGTGCAGACAATAACTTGGACCTTAACACCAATAAGACCAAGGAGCTTATATAGTGGACTAGAGAAGGAATAGATCAGACATCCAGCCCTTGCTTATCAATGGAGACCAAGTGGAGCAAGTGGCCAGTTTTAAGTTTCTGGGTGTTATCATAAGAGAGGACCTGACCTAATACACTCACATTGCAGCACTGGTCAAAAGGGCCCAGCAGAGATTATACTACCTGAGACTTCTCAGGAAACAACAACTGAATGAAAAAAACTGCTGGTGACCTTCTACCCCTGCAACATAGAGAGTGCTTTAACTTACTGCACCTGTGTGTGGTTTGCCAATTGCACTGGGGTAGGTAGGACAACACTCCAGAGGGTTAATGTCATTGCCCAGAGGATCATTGGTTGCCCTCTCCCCTCTTTGGAAGAGCTTTATAGCTCCCACTGCCTTAAAAAAGTTCAAAACATCCTTAAAGGTCTCATCCTGGGCACCCCTTTTTTTTGAACTGTTACCATTTGGCAGACGGTACCAGATAATAAAAACAAGGACAAATAGGCTGAAAAACAGCTTCTATCCCAGGGCAGTAACTGTATTGAATTCTACCATATGGTGCAATACAGTGGTGGGTTTCAATTTATTTTACTACTGGTTCGCTCGTGTGTGCGGGCATGCTCGCATGTGCAGAAGCATCCAGGTGGGTGGGCAGAGCCTCCTCCTGCTGTTGCCACTACCAGTTCGCCCGATCTGGGGTGAACCGACAGAAACCCACCTCTGGTGGAATATTAATGCAATATCGGGTTTTCACTTTTAATTATATAGCATGTGAAGGATGTGTGTTTGTTTTTTTATTCTTATAGTTATAATGTACACTAAAGATGGCCTTTAATTCCATTGTACGAGGTGCAATGACAATAAAATAAGGTAAGGTAAGGTAAGGTATAGGAAAGGAAAGGAAAGGAAAGGAAAGGAAAAGAAATGCTCACTATACTTGTTCAACAGTATATTTATTCCGAGAGCTCAAAGAACAATTTTACCAAATCTGTTTAAACAGCTGTGTATGACAAAAGCTGAATTGGACTATTCCATTCTTTCCTCTTTAGGGAACCAACCATTTCTTACTACCAGTTTCTGCACTGTCTCAGTTAGCATGTTTTCTCCCTCCAGAGGTGGGTTCCTACCAGTTCGCACCTATTCGGTAGAACCGGTTCGTCAAATCTACCGAACCGGTTAGAAGATTCCACCAGTGGACCCGGAAAGCAGGCCACACCTACAGAAGAGGTTTTCAAAAAAATTTGAAACCCACCACTGGTCCTTGGATATGATTATTCTACACTGTCATGCTCATATTTATGAAACTCAGTGCCTCTGTGAAAGGTAAGGATGACTACTGCATTTGTGGTGCAATCAGAACATTGCGTGTGTTGAAGTTGTTTTAACGCAAACCAAAGATGCCTTTTAAAAAACAAGTTTACATCATACTCTTATGCATGCCAGTGCTGTGTGTGAGGTAATTTAAGGTGGTTCTGACAAGTGTCGTCGGCATCTTCATATCCGGTCACATGGGCAGCAAGCCACTCCCATCCGGTCACACGGGTGGCAAGCCACTCCCAAAAAGGAGGCCACACCCACAGAGTAGGTTCAAACAATTTTTGAAACCCACCACTGTCTCCCTCCCTCTCAAATTCTACCAAGTGGGAGGGCTCTTGGGTTAGATTAGTTTATTATAGCTTCTGATATAGATGGTGGCCTTCTGAACAAGCTTTTTTGCTTTCCAGTGAATACAATTAGGTTGAACATGCTATTACAAAGCATGTTTAATGTAATCCGAGGACAGCTTGACTTTATATCCTAGTTCATCACTGATCTAGCGTGGGAAGAAATGACCCTTCGACTCAGGAGACTAAAATGATGTGGAAAGAAACTGTAGGACAGATGTATTCCTTTGGCCCCTGTTGAAAAAAAAATGAAGCAGTCTTCTTTTGTTGCGCTGGTTTTTTTAATCTGCAGGTGGATTCTGCGAAACATTCATAAATTGTCCATCTGCTCATTTTCTCTTTGCTAATGCATATTATCCCCCAACATATTATAGGGTATATCAGTAACGGAGTAAGCATTTCTGAGAAATTTATGATGCATAAGATGATGACATATCGAGACAGACACATTCTGACGCCCTACTTAGATTACTTTCTAATCCTTTGGGGATGACTATCTTCGGAGAGGACCAGATCTCTGTAGAAGCCCATTGGATTTATTTTTCTTAAACTCCCCCAGTTTTTGAGCCTAATTATTTCAGATGAGCTGACTGTACTAAATAAAATAAAAGCCTGCAAAGTTGATGGAGTGAGAGTCTCATTGGAGCAGGGACGTGCAGTCACTAGAGGCAAGGGAGGCGTGGCCTCACCAGCCATGAGGAAAAGGAAAGGATTTTAAAGAATTTTTTTTTAAATAATTAAAGCCAAGGTAGTTGCTGCCAGATTCACAGTGACTTGGAACAGTGCTTTGTGTTAACCATAGGAGGAGGCCAGAGAACTAGGGGCCTCTTTTGCATAAGGAATTTTTCGCCTTTTAAGAGTTAAGCAAGGGTTAACAAGCAAAAAATTCCTTATGCAAATGAGGCACGTATTCTCTGGCCTCCTGTAGAGGGCATTTTTAGAGGCTTTTTAGCCTCTAAAAATGGGAGCAACTAGCTCAGTCTGACAGAGCTCTGGCCTTTCATGAGGGCAGGGCAGGGCAGGGCAGGGAGAAGCAGAGTTGAAATCATCTCTGAAACAGCTGGAAAAGGTGTGTGTGTGGGGAGGGTGGAGGAATTCAAAAAGTTTGATTGGAAGGCAGCAGGGGAAGTGGGGTATGGCAGAGGAGCTGCTTTCAAGCCTTTGGAAAATATATCCAATCCAACTTCTGTGTTTGTGTTTGAGAGTGAGTGAATGAGAGAGGGATCGAAGTTCTCTGTGTGCGTGTGTCTGTTTGAGAGAGGGGGGGGAGGGAGAAGAAAAAGAATGGGAAAACTTATTTTGCAAGGGGGGGGGGAAATGCTGTCACTTTAAATCGGAACTGAGCATGCCTGGCTGTGGAATTCTGGGAGTTGAAGTCCACAAGTCTAAAAAGTGCCTCACTAGGCCTAAAGCTGACCACACGTCACTGCATTGGAGGAATGTCATCGTAGGTCATATCAGTGGTGGGGTGCTGCCAACTGAACAACCGGTTCGATGAGCATGCGCATTGCGCGCACAGTGCTGAAAATTGAGCATTTAGAAGCTCAGCTGCTTACCTTCCAAGTCAGCAATGGTAAGTAAATCATCTGGGGGGAGTGGAATCAGATGTGCTGCACGATTGAGATGAGCTAGAAAGCAGGAAATAAAGGACAGGAAAGATCAGGGGCAGATGGGCGGGGACAGTTGATTGTCGGAGCTACCGGTTTGCCTGAACCGGTCCGAACCGGCTGAATCCCACCTCTGGGTCACACGCTTTGTTTCTGGGAGCCTTTTAATTCTATAGAAACTTATTATGGATCTCGTCATCAGAAACTCAAGGCTGGTGAGTAAGCTTTCCTGAAGATTAACTTGTTCAACTTTAGCAAGGTTTTGTAATCTATCAGGGGATTAGTTCTTAACTTTCAAGCAGCATTCAGGGAGTGAAGTCCAACCGTTGGACAAATATTGCACAGGAATTGAAAACATTTCATATAACATGTCTCCCAATTCTCTATATCAGTGTTTCTTAATGGACCAAAGGGGGGGAGGGCACGATGTTGTCACATGGGGTCTGCTAATTCTTGAAGAAATATTATGATTTAAATCTTGAGTTAAGTCTTGGGGGGGGGGATCTGTGGCCATAATCTGTGGCCACAAAGGGTTTTTGAGTCACAGTGGCACAGAGGTTAGAGTGCAGTACTACAGGTTACTTCTGCTGACTGCTGGCTGCCTGCAATTTGGTAGTTCAAATCTCACCAGGCTCAAGGTTGATTCAGCCTTCCATCCTTCCAAAGTGGGTAAAATGAGGACCCAGATCGTTGGGGACAATATGCTGACTCTGTAAACCGCTTAGGGCTGTAAAGCACTGTGAAGCGGTATATAAGTCTAAGTGCTATTTCTATTAAAGGGTGTCAAAAGCTGCTCTATACTATCAAGGAATCTAATATCACTTCTCATAGATTTTTCAGGATACACATTGGAACAACATTGTTAGAAGTTAGGAACAAGGGTCACATTTGGCATATGAATGGAGGATGAAGAAATGCTTCAAGAATGGGTTAGGAAGAAAAAAATTAATGATGATTTCAATGGCATTTAATCTAATTTTGATTCAATTGAATTAGTGGATCTTATGATTCAGTTACATATTGTAGTATTTTCCCACCAATATTTTTTTTAAAATTCCCTTCAGTGTTGACCCATTCAAGGAGAAACTGGCACCAGAAGTTGTTGGTGCCCGAACAGGATTAAAGCTACAAAATTATGTTCTGCAATATTGTGTCTGTATTTTAGAACAGTCTCCTGCTTGAACCTTGTTAGTGGCCTTCACAAAATTGTGAAAACCAATTGTTCTCTAAAAGAGAATCTTTTAAGAATTATCACGTGCCATGATTGAAGGCAATTCAATCATGGTTTCAGTATGGGCAGTTACAGGCCAGATGGAAAATAGATCAAAAAGTCGGCTTTATGCAAGTCGAGGATAATTTACTCAAACAAATTAGAGATCAAAGTCTAATGCATATAAAGAGATTATATAACGTATTAATAGAAATGGATTCGGAAACAGAACTAGTTAAAGACTGTATGATAAAATGGGCTCAAAATTTTGAAGAACCAATAATGTTGGATACATGGGAAAAGATTTGGGTAAGAAATGTAAAATTTACACAAGCCCAAATATTTGTAAAAGCTTGTTTTTTAAAATTTTCAATTAAAAAAAAAGAATTATCACGTGCCATTGCCTGACGATTCTTGTCATTTTGTCATTATTGTAAGTTATTAAGGTTTTGTTCATTTCACTGTTTCTTGATATTATTATTGTGATTTTTAGATGTATGTCTTATGGATGTTTTATTTTATTTTACAGTTGCCCTAAGCTATCATGAGGCCAGTGGGAATTGTGGCATACAAATTCATGTATTCAAATTCAGTAATAATTTTGCACATGTGGGATCCTGGGATTTAAATATTTCCATTGAATAAGAATGTTTTGTATGTTTTGCTGAATAGCCAGTGGTGGGATTCAACCAATATCCACCCATTTGGGAGAACCGGTTGTTAACTTTCTAAGCAGTTCAGAGGACCGGTTGCTGGAAGAAATCTTCTTTTGTTTTTTTCCCACTTTATAGGGCTAATCCTGTAAGGAAGGCAGGAAGGAAACATTCTGGTATTGTTTCTAGCCTAATCTTAATTGCCCCGCTTACACAAACTGCCTCTCCAGTTAACCCTTATTACATTGTAACAATTAAGGCGAAGCGCCCATCGATGTGAGTGACATTGAGTTGGCCACACCCACCCAGTCACATGACCACTGAGCCCTGCCTACCCAGCTGGTCATTAGAGCAGAGAACCAGTTGTTAAGTTATTTGAATCCCACCACTGTGAATAGCCTTTGCATTGTCTTCCACATTTCTCTCACGTAAAAAAAAATATGGAGACAAATTGTTGAACTAATCCCATTCATACTTGTATCCCATTCATACTTGTAGGGGAAAGTTTTATGAATTAAAAAAAGAAAGAAAGCCATTAAGATCTATGGAATCTCTTTAATTTGCCCTTGCCTTCATTCAGCCTTTGACATCTACCTGGGCAATTGTGACCCCTTTCATTATTGAACACATTACAGTTGCTAAGTAGGTGGAAGATACATGGACCTTCGAGACCGCCTACTGCCACATACCTCCCAGCGGCCAGTAAGATCCCACAGATTGGGCCTCCTTCAGATGCCGTCAGCCAGCCAGTGTCGGCTGGTGGGCCCCTGGAGGAGGGCCTTCTCTGTGGCTGCTCCGACTCTTTGGAATCAGCTACCCCCAGAGATCCGGACCATACCCACTCTCATGGCCTTCAGGAAAGCTGTAAAAACCTGGCTGTTCCAGCAGGCCTGGGGCTGTTGACCTCATTGTTGAGGTCCAGCCCCGATTAGAATGAATGTATGTAGTGTTTTGATTTTAAACTGTCTTTTTTTTCTCTTTTTTTCTCTCTTTTTTGTAAGCCGCCCAGAGTCCTTCGGGATTGGGCGGCATATAAATTTTGATAATAAATAAATTTTGATAATAAATGGACAGGAGAAGGAAAACAAAGGAGTGTCAAAATAATGGGACCTCATCAAGTGCTTCTTTCTGCAAATTATAATAGGCTGTCCAATTTACAATGGCTTCTCTCTTCTGGGACAGATGCCCTCTTTTTACGAGGCGTGTTATGGCTCTGGATACTTTAGGGGGAAAAAATGCTCCATTCTTTCCGTGTCTAATTTTGCATATGCTTCATAAGTCAAGAAAGATACACTTCCTCACAATCCAGATACTTTTTTTATAATTTCTCTATGTGCTACTGGTCTACATCTGCTCAGAATAACAAGTAGCTCATGTAAATAACATCTGTCTCTGCACACTGAACTCCTTGGACAACTTCTTAATCCATTGTGACAACTTAATTTTCTGTATGATGAGTTGTGAAGTCACAAGCAGTAGAAAATGGCACCCAATAATCCAGAATAAGAGATAAAGTGATTGGATATCAGTTGTCAGTGGTGAGGGAAGGGAGGGGAAGGGGAAGGGGAAAAGAGGTGTAGGAAATTAACACCCCTCTCCTAGAAAAATGAAATACCCTGGGAAATATTGAAAAGGCAGAATATTATATTTCCCTGCATCAGAAATGAAGAAACATGTTTAGGCAAGAAACAGACCCACTCTTAATAGCCCCCCCCCTTTATCAATGGGCCATTTAAAAAGCCTCGACCCGTCTATTCTACATAACAAAGATCTCCCCCTTCAGCTCCAGAGTGATGGGATTAAGGCATGATAGTATTGGCCGTTTATCCATTTCACCACAGGGCACCTGGGAAGAAGCAATGCTCAACCAAACTTGGACTCAAAACACAGCCTACAGAGTTGTCCCTGCATGGCCCCACGGGAGTTTGACAACCAGTCAGAATACAAGCTCCAGCTCAAAGGCTAGAGAGGGCATAAAACCAGGAACTTTCAGCATCTTACTCTCTTCTTTACCCAACATCTGGAAGCATGTGATCCCCCTTTTCTGTTCAAGCCATGTGGCCCTATGCACCATTAAACTATTTTCCAAGCAGCCTCCATGTTTCCAGTTTCTTTTTCTCCACTTGGAATTGAACCCAGAAGGACATTTCTTCCAGCAGAGGAAAAGCAAGACAAGTCCCTATTCATCAAGCATGGCAGACATTCAGGACTCAGACAAATAAGCTGATAAGCATGGTTATCTTCCCAATAAACTTCCAATATTCCATCAAGAAATAAGGATCAAAATGCAGTTCTTGAAAATGCCATTGAAAGATAGCAAAAAACTCACTTTTATGATTTAAAAAATGCAATCTTCTACCTGAATTTTCACTGCAGGAAAGAAGCGTTCTGCATGCCCTGAGATAATAAAGAGTAATAACAAGGGTTCCAACAGCTATCAGTTTTTGGATCAGATAATCTCTTGAAATATATTTAGGCAACATCATAATATATATATATATACCATTTATATGTATATACCATCTGACCATTTGAGATGGGGATGATATTTCCTAAGTCATCATTCAGTTAGCTGAGCTGGAAAACTTGTAAGCCACTTGCATTCCCTTCGGAGGCCACAAAACAAATTATTTTCTATATTAGCACAGGTTGGACTTGATCCAGCATCCAGCCTTTTTATTTCCTATGTTGGATGAGGAGAGGACATCTTCCTCCTTATGTCCTGGCCACTTTTTACAGAGGCACGTTTGACAGCATTTTAATAAACTACATCACTGTTTGGTGTGGTGGCAGCAGTGCCTCCGATAGAAAGTCCATACAGAGAGTGGTGAGGACAATAGAGAAGATTATAGGAAGCTCGCTTCCCATTATTCAGGATACTGTTTATAAGTGCTATGTGCTTAGAGCTTGAACCGTTGTCAGAGACCCCACACACCCACTTTACAGTCTGTTTCGGTTGCTTTCCTCTGGGAGGAGGTTTCAAAGTATTTATAGCATGACTACCAGATTCTGTAACAGCTTTGTTCCTTTCCTGTGACATCTGTTTTGCAAACGTCTTTTTTTTCACCATGTATGTATACATTTCAACTAGACTGTGATGTTTTTCTGTGTCATATATGTATGTGTATGCAGATATATGCATAATGGTTATCTTTTGAGAGCTGAAATGAAATTTCCTTTTAATGTACACTGATTAGTGTCCATTTAAAGTGACAATAAAGTTTCCATTCCATTCCATTCCATTCCATTCTATTCTATTCTATTCTATTGAAACAAGCATGTCTGATGGCACTCTATAAACAGCTTTATTGCCACTTACAAAGTATTTACAAAACCCCATCTGAGTTTATTTGTTTATTTTTATCTTTTATTGCAAGATTCATTTAATTAAAAGTAACCCAGGCCACTTACACAGCCTTAGAACATAGCTATTTTTTTAAAAAAGACAAGTAACCATTATCCAGTGATTCAGTTTGGAAATGGCACCAGTCCCAAATGTGTCAGGGCAAAGGATGGGATTGGGACACAAGGAAGCTGCTTGATACTTGTAGAGTGCAGAAACAAAGAACTCATTTCAAGACTTCAATAAACCGATACATTTTATGTCTCAAGACATGAATGGTATTTTATGAGAAAGCTGTGCAAAAGAGAGCTTTGGAGTTCTCCAAATTCTCCAGGGGTGCAAGAAATGTCTTACAGGAAGGTTTTCCCATTTCCAGCAACAGTAGGACCACTACTATTAAAAAAAAATGTCAATAAAAGGAATTTATCCATTATATGTTTATTTGGTACTTAACTGAAGAGTAGGGAACAGGAAGGCAGTAGATCATTTGAGAAACAATTGAACAGTGTGAGATGGGCCATTCAGACAACCCCTTGGCTGCCTTATATAGTAAATAAATCCATAGAATAATACGATATTCCCCCCATAAGAATTTCTCTAAAACTGTCTTTTGAAAGACTCAAATAGTATTCTTTTTGCCTTTTGGTACTTTCGATGGGGTTTTCCTTTCTACTAACCTAGCAGTTCGAAAGCACGTAAAAAATGCAAGTAGAAAACTAGGAACCACCTTTGGTGGGAAGGTAACAGCGTTCTGTGTGCCTTCGGCGTTGAGTCATGCTGGCCACATGACCACGGAGACGTCTTCGGACAGTGCTGGCTCTTTGGCTTTGAAACGGAGATGAGCACTGCCCCCTAGAGTCAGGAATGACTAGCACATATGTGCGAGGGGAACCTTTACCTTATAAGGTTTTCTAAGAAATTGTAAGAGTCCTGTTTCTGGGGAGGAAAGCTATGGCAAATCTAGACAGCATACTAAAAAGCAGAGGCATCACCCTGCCAACAAAAGTGTGTATAGTGAAGGCTATGGTTTTCCGAGCTTTAGTGTATGGCTGTGAAAGTTGGACCATAAGAAAGACTGTGCACCAAAGAATTGAGGCCTTTGAACTATGGTGCTGGAGAAGACTCCTGCGAGTCCCTTGGACTACAAGGCAATCAAATTGGTCGGTTCTAGAGGAGATCAACCCTGACTGCTCTTTAGAAGGCCAGATCCTGAGGAGGAAACTCAAAATACTTTGGCCACCTAATGAGAAGGAAGGACTCACTGGGGAAGAGCCTAATGCTGGGAAAGATTGAGAGCAAAAGAAGAAAGGGACGACAGAGAATGAGGTGGCTGGATGGAGTCACCAAAGCCGTACGCATGAGCTTAAATGGACTCCAGGGGATGGTAGAGGACAGGAAGGCCTAGAGGAACATTGTCCATTGGATCACAATGGGTCAGACATGACTTCACAACTAACAACAACAACAATAGTATTCTCTTTCATCAAACTGAATAAAAACTGATAGGAAATCATGCAGACAGTCCAGCACCAGAATTTACTTAAATTTATGTATTTAATATGTTTGTCTGTACTGTCTTTCTAAAAACATTTTTTCCAGAATTCATGTGTAAGGCTAGTTCATAACTAAATCCCTTTGAAATTAATGGAATCTGCTTCAATGCTGCTATTGATTTCAATAATTTCACTATAGTCTGTATTCGACCACATAGGATAGGATAAACAGCCATAACATCTTGAATGAAGGAATTAAAATATTGTTGGGTAGAAATAACCCTTGAAACTATTCGAACAAATGAACAATTTAAATTAAACCTTTTGTTTTGTGTAAAAAAAAAAGGAGAAAGAGAAGGAAAAGAGGCGGAGGAATTTCTAATTAATAATTAGGAATTATAATTCTTAGTTATTTTGAAAAGATGTACTATCTTTTAATCATAAATAAGAAAGAACCCCTTGAAATACATAGCAAACAACCAACTAAATAAATAACTAACCACCAAAGTTGTTTTCTCCTTGCCAATTACCTCCCAAAGACCCATTAGATCGCACAGGGTTGGTCTCCTCTGGGTTCCGTCTACCAGCCAATGCCATCTGGCTACGACCTGGGTGAGGGCCTTTTCTGTGACAGCTCCAGCCCTTTGGAACGAACTCCCCGCAGAGATTCGGACCTTCACCTCCCTCCAGGCCTTCTGAAAAGCCATTAAAACCTGGCTGTGTCGGCAGGCCTGGGGTTGATGAGCTCCCTTCCCCTCTCGACTTGTGTGGCTGTTGGTTATTTTAAATGCTTGTCTTGTACCTGTGTGTTCCCTTTCCCGCTTGAGTTGTTCGCCGCCCTGAGTCCCGCAGGGAATAGGGCGGCATATAAATAAAAACAAATCTCAATCTCTCAATCTCTTGTGTCTGGACACACTCCCTGCTCACAGGGTGATCTTAAAATTGGCCCTCAAAAGATTGTCTATCCATGTGCTAAATACCTTTAGATGCCCATCAAACTTTGTGAGCCTATGGCATCAAACTTCTAGTCTATCCCATTTTCAAGAATATCACTTGCAGCATTACATAGTGTCTGTTCACAGACTTCCAAGCAGCTTGTAAAGAAAAAAAAAAGCTAGGAAAAATCAATGGTTTGTAGGACCTCAGATATGCAAACTCTGCAAACGTCATAAACTCCCACCTGGCTAGATAACAGCAACAGCAGGAGAAAAGCAAGACTGCTTATACCATTTTTCAAGCTCAGAGTTTTTTTCTTCTTCTTATGGATGACAAGTTTTTACACAGCTGAAAAAAAGCCTGTCTTTTCTAAGAATTCAACATGTATGCTAAATCTGTCTTCGGAAGCTGGAAGTTGGGTTTTTTTTTGAAATGTGCAAATTATTGAATGTTAGTTAAATAGCGACACAGCAAACATCCCTTGAGATTTCTTAAATTACCTTTCTCATTACCATCTCAGCCACATGAAACAACTGATTTGACTAGACCTAAGAACAAAGATCTGTGTAAGAGTGCTATGATGGAGCAAATGCCGTACCTTCGAGACCGCCTACTGCCACACACCTCCCAGCGGCCAGTAAGATCCCACAGATTGGGCCTCCTTCAGATGCCATCAGCCAGACAGTGTTGGCTGGTGGGCCCCCGGAGGAGAGCTTTCTCTGTGGCTGCTCCGACTCTTTGGAATCAGCTACCCCCAGAGATCCGGAACATACCCACTCTCATGGCCTTCAGAAAAGCTGTAAAAACCTGGCTGTTCTGGCAGGCCTGGGGCTGTTGACCTCATTGTTGAGGTCCAGCCCCGATTAGAATGAATGCATGTGGTTTAGTGATTTTAAACTGTCTTTTTTTTCTCTTTTTTTCTCTCTTTTTTGTAAGCCGCCCGGAGTCCTTCGGGATTGGGCAGCATATAAATTTTTATAATAAATAAATTTTGATAATAAATGGACAGGAGAAGGAAAACAAAGGAGTTTCTTTTTTCTTGTTTTTTTCTTCTCTCTCTCTTTTTCCTTCTTTTTCTTTGTAAACCACCCAGAGTCCTTCGGGATTGGGCGGCATATAAATTTTGATAATAAACAAACAAACAAACAAACAAACAAACAAATGTATGTTTGGGCAACTAATGCCAGGAAAATGCATGGGTAGAATCGTTTTAGAAAGAGTTCCACCTTAATCTATTAGGAAAGATTAAGTTTTCAACATGTGAAATAAGTATAGGTCTAGTGATATAGACTTGTACATTTAGGCAAGGAAACCCAAATGCACAAGTATAGT
The DNA here is from genome assembly GCF_009769535.1 of Thamnophis elegans. Lineage (NCBI taxonomy): Eukaryota > Metazoa > Chordata > Lepidosauria > Squamata > Natricidae > Thamnophis > Thamnophis elegans. The sequence goes on along the minus strand of NC_045546.1, from coordinate 13,430,340 downwards.
ATAGTATTGGTCAGGGGTCTCAAACTCAAGGCTCAGAGGTTAGATCCAGCCTGCAGGGTGCTTAGATCTGGCAAACGGGGCCGATCTGGAAACACTGAAGGGCTGTCCCATGGTGCAGTGGTGGGTTGCAATTTATTTTACTACTGGTTCGCCTGTGCACGCGCAGGTGGAACTTTAGTGCATGCACAGAAGCATCCAGGCGGGTGGGCGGAGCCTCCTGCCACCGCCACTACCAGTTCGCCCGATCCAAGGCGAACTGGCAAAAACCCACCTCTGCCACAGTGCCTCTGCCAGCAAAAACCCACCTCTGCCACAAAGAAGAGGGAGCCAAGCTATTCTCCAAAGCAGCTGTGAGCAGGACATGAAGCAATGGATGGGAACTAATCAAGGAGAAAAGCAACCTAAAACCAAGGAGAAATTCCCTGACAGTTACAGTAGAACAATTAATCAGTGGAATGACTTGCCTCCAGAAGTTACGGATGCCCCAACACTGTCGGTTTTTAAGAAGAGATTGGACAACCATTACTTTCTCTTTCTACGTGCATTCTACTCCTGTTATTTATTTTGACTTTCCCTTTTCTTCATTTCTTACAAGATTCAATATTCACCCTCCCGAATAATAATCTGTCCCTATTCCAAACCTCTTATCACCCTTGTGTCCCCCAGTCTTTCATTTTAAACAATTTAATCAATCATGCTTTTTTATTCCTTACTTTGCAATGTGCATAACAGAATAACTGCTGTATGAAAAGTACTAAAAACGCAGATTAACCCACATAATGAACAGAAAATGCATGGCAGGAAAGAAGCTGTAAAAACTTCTTTGAAAATATATATATATATATATATATATATATATATATATATATATATATATATATATATATATATATATATATATATAAAATAGTCTGACAAAAGTTTGTAAGGTTAATAGAAGGTATGAATAAGAATGCAAGCGAGAATGAGAAAAAAATATATGTAAGAAAATGGTTGCTGCACACAATAAGGATAAGAGGGAGGTATTGTATCCTGCTGAATTGTCTATAGAGAGAAAAAGATAATTGCAAAAATGTGGTCAAAGAGAACAAGGCATGATTAAGAGAAAAAGGAGAGAAATTGCAGAGCAAGCTTGATGGACATAAAAATCGTTTGGAATTGGTTAACTAAGGTTCCTTTTACAGCAGAAGGGCCAGCATTGAAAATAAAACAATGCATTTATTTGGGATGGAACCGAAATGAATAATCAATTCAACTCTACTTTTAAAAGTTATTTCAATGTGTATGTTTTTTCCCCCACACATTTCATCTACTGGATATTGGCTTTAGTAGACTACATTGCAAGGAGAAGGACGTTGGAGATATGAAATAAAAATTCTGTTCTGCAACTCTCAGAGTCTTTGAATTGATTAAGGGATCCAAATCCTCGTAGATGCAACAATAAAAAATGGGGCTTAGTAATGTCCCTTCCCCATGCTCGTAGAAATAATAAATAATCCTGACGCAATTACTCAAAAGCATGGGAATTCTGCAAGTTGAAATCCCTGTCTCTTACATAGCAACAGCATGTTGACTTATATATCGCTTCACAGTGCTTTACAGCCCTCTCTAAGTTGTTTACAGAGTCAGCATATTGACCTCAACAATCTGGGTCCTCAGTCTACCTACATTGGAGAGATGGAAGGAAGGCTGAATCAACCTTAAGGTGATGAGTATCGAACTGCTGACTGTTGGCAGAATTAGCCTGCAATACTGCATTCTAACCACTGCACCACCATAGCTTGGCTAAAAAGTTGCCAAGGTTACAGAATAATAGAACAACAGAGTTGGAAAGGATCTTGATGTCTTCTAGTCCAACCCCATTACTCAGTCAGGAGACCTTCTACCATTTCAAACAAATGACAGTCCAATCTCAAGCCATTCCACTGGTTGATTGTTTTAACTGTCAGGAAACGTCTCCTTATTTCTAGGTTGGATGTCTCCTTGAGAAACACTGCTATAAAGTCAAGAGCCTTCCTCAAACTTACTAACAAAAGATTCTGCAGATAATTTTGGGAATGGGGTAGTTATTTAATTTCACAATGCTCGGATGGATGGATGGATGGATATAAATAGATAGAGATATAGAGATATGGATGAATAGAATAAAGATAGAGATAGAGACAGAGATAAAGAGATATGGTTGGATAAAGATAGATAGATAGATAGATAGATAGATAGATAGATAGATAGATAGATAGATAGATAGATAGATAGATAGATAGATAGATGAAAGGTAGATGATAGGTAGATAGATAGACAGATAGATAGATAGATAGATAGATAGATAGATAGATAGATAGAAAGATAGATAGATAGATAGATAGACAGACAGATGATGATAGATAGATAAATGAGAGACAGAGAGAATGATAGATAGATGAGAGACAGAGAGAATGATAGATAGATAGATAGATAGATAGATAGATAGATAGATAGATAGGAGACAGAGAGAATGATAGATAGATAAATAGATAGATAGATAGATAGATAGATAGATAGATAGATAGGAGACAGAGAGAATGATAGATAGATAGATAGATAGATAGATAGATAGATAGATAGATAGATAGATAGATGAGAGATAGATAGATGAGAGACAGAGAGAATGATAGATAGATAGATAGATAGATAGATAGATAGATAGATAGATAGATAGATAGATAGATAGATATAGTTTCCACAACTGCCTAACTCATTCTGGCCATTTGCCATAAAGATGGCTTCTCCTCCCTTAGAGAGTATTTGCCTTTGCTAAAATTGGCTCTCTAGACTGCAATGTATTTGGATATAAAAGTTGAACAAAGTTCAGGAAGAATTAAATACTAAACTATCGATATGCAGTGCCTAATGCAGTGGTGCATTAGACTCCCTGCTGCTTTATTATTATTATTTTTTGTTTAAAGCATTTTCAAATAATTACATAGGGGGTGAAGGAATGACTTATAGCATCATATATATTTAAAAGAAGATCTCTGGATTCCACATATGTCCCACGGGCATTGTTAGAAAATAAAAAGAGTTTGGCTGACTCTGGAGTAGTGCTCTGTTTGGAAGCATGCCCAAAGGTATCTGTGGCATTGAAGGCCTTAGTCAAAATAATGAAAGCAGCATTGCAGCACCACAATGCAAGCTTCATCCCTTTTGTATTTTGTGTCTGCATGCAACGCCATGAAAGAGATGGAGATTGTGTCACATCTGCTTCCCTTTGTATCCCTTTCCTATGGACTCTCTCATATCTGCTGATGTCAGGCTCCAAAAATGAAGAGATATGCGGAGAGATATGGGGAGTTTCTTCTACAGTTTCCTGTATCTGTTCTCACTTATAGAAAGAAATTTATAAGAGTCACAGTGGTGCAGTGGTTAGAATGCAGTACTGCAGGCTACTTCTGCCTGCTGCCGGCTGCCTGCAATTTGGCAGTTTGAATCTCACCAGGCTCAAGGTTGACTCAGCTTTCCATCCTTCCAAGGTGGTTAAAATGAAGACCCAGATTGGTGGGGACAATATGCTGACTCTGTAAACCACTTAGAGAGGGCTGAAAAGCCCTGTGAAGCGGTATATAAGTGCTATTGCTATGTATCTGGCCAAATGAAACAAACTACAGGTAGTCCTTTGACCTATGACCACAACTGAGCCCAAAATGTACGTTGTTAAGTGAGAAATTTGTTAACTGAGTTTTGCCCCATGTTATGACTTTTTTCCCCACATTTACCAAGTGAATCACCGCAGTTGTTCAGTGAATCTGCTTTCCTCATTGACTTGGTTTGTCGCAAAAGGGGATCACGTCAAGGAAAGTGATACCACCTTGTTGAAAATGCCTGGATCAAACATAATTTCAAATGTTGGATTTTCTCCCTTACCAGAAGGAGCCCCTTTGTGGAGTACTGTGAAGCCATTACCATAGCAACTCCACTGTGATGTACAGTAGAAGCCATTTTAAGGCACAACAGTCTATATCTTAAAAGAACACACACATCGAGGGATGTTAAGGGTGTCTTAGCCCCAAAATATTTGTTTCCAGAGAGTAAGTCATCTTTATACCAAGTTTGAATTTGGTAGAGCTGGAACACACACACACACACACACACACACACACACACACATGTATATGTATGTATATTGATTGATTCATGCAATTTTCTTGATAGCAATATAGAAGTGAATTGCCACTACCACATCTTCCAAAATCTTACTTAAGCTTATGTTAGGGTTTTCACATGTTTTCTCATTTAAATACTAACCAGATTCATCATTTTTTTAGCCTTTTTAAAATCAATCATAATTATTTCTTAGGTACTGTCACCTAGGTGCTAAATCATCTTTATCCTTAGTAGAATTTGTATCCTGCCTTTCATCGCCGGTAAGAAAAAAAAACAAAATGTAAAACTATTATAATCTCATTACTTCACTTAATCCTCCAGGGAAAAACTGAAGGAAAACAAGTCCAGGCAGAAGAAGAACATCATGGCTTCAAAATTTAAGGAACTGGTTTGGACAAAACTCAGCAGTAGTTTTTCATATGGCCGTTGATAAAAATAGGATTGCCAACATGATCACCAACGTCCAATGACGGAAATGACACAAGAAGAAGAATCAAAATTTTAAAATATTGAAATCACTGCCGAATAAGGTCTCAACGTCTTTCCTAAAAGCAGAAAGCTCATTCATAAGGTGGGTACAGCATAGGAGAAGACAAAAGTACGCACTGACCACACCCTAAAATACTAATCAGCCATCAAATACAAAGTCAGTCTGTGCATTTAAAGAATATCATAAAATGGAACCTTGAAAAAAAGCACATCTGTTGACTGCCACAAATATTAAACTACTAGCTGGATACCTGTGCTTTGCTACGAAACTATGTGATCAGGCTTGATACTTAAAGCTTGAACATTGATGTAGAATGTGTAACTCCTTAGCGTCAGAGTGTAGTAATGTAAGGCAACTGGCAGTTTAAACAGAGTTCTTTTCAGGTGGGGAGGGAGAATAGAATGTCTAAACTCCCATAGGTGGATCAGACACACTCTGGCCACACCCACACTGAGTCTAGCGAAGGGGCAGAATCAGAGCATGTTAATATAAGGCAACCGGCAGTTGGAACAGAGTTCCTTTCAGTGGGGAGGGGAAGTAGAACATCTAACTCTTTAGCATTGACGTGTGTTAATATAATACTGTATAAGGATTATTGATGATCTGATTTTGACAAATACTTTCTTAGCAAGCACTTAGAAGCCAAGAGGAACATACATGCCAAATTTCAAGTTTGTAGGTTTTACAGTTCTGAAGATTTCGTGATGAGTGAGTTGTATTTGGCTTTTATATATATATATATATATATATATATATATATATATAGATAGATAGATAGATAGATAGATAGATAGATAGATAGATAGATAGATAGATAGATAGATAGATAGATACTTTAGTTAGAAAAATATTTGCATTGTCACCTCATGGATGAGTTTATATCTAGGCTACGTAACACTGGAAATCTAATTCAGATGCAAACCTTATTTACCCTTCAAAATTGTTTTTAGACTGATTAAGCCTTGGTGTTCTTGTTGAAGTAATCATACATTCCTTAAGCAAGGAAGCTTAGACATACATATTTGTCTGTCATTTCAGCTGAATTCTTGAGAGTAATCTACAGAGCATTTGTATTTAAATGATTATTTTAAGCACACTGAGAAATATTATTTACTTGGATAAATGGGCTTATTATAGAGGTGTAGCACTGAAGTGAGCAATAAAAATTCTGCCTGAAGTCTTGCAGGGAGATGTCAGATTGTTTTTAAAAAAAAAAAAAAAAAAAAAAACAGATACAAACACAGCCAAGAACAGGACAAAGAACTGAGGATGGCCAGAATGCTTACTTTGACTTAACTGATACATAATTAAAATTAATTACAGTAATTATGCACAGTAGTATTTAAAGTATGGGTTCTCATGGCATAAACTCAGTTACGGAATTAGAGTGAAATTTTGCTATAATGGACTAAATGGAATGGAGATATCTTTTATTTCCAACTCAATTGGAAAGCATGCTGTTGGTGAAAGCTTGCATATTTTGTACAAAGGCATCATTATGCAAATTTGGTAATTTGAGACAAATAACGTAGGTTGCAGTAGGCACGCAGTGTATCAATGGCTAAGACGCTGAGCTTGTCGATCAGGAGGGTCGGCAGTTCGAATCCCTAGCACTGCCTAACTAAGTGAGCTCCCGTTACTTGTCCCAGCTTCTGCTAACCTAGCAGTTCAAAAGCATGTAAAAATGCAAATAGAAAAATAGGAACCACTTTTGGTGGGAAGGTTACAGTATTCTGTACACCTTCGGCATTTAGTCATGCTGGCCACATGACCACAGAGATGTCTTCGGACAGCGCTGGCTCTTCGGCTTTGAAACGGAGATGAGCATCGCCCTCTAGAATCAGGAATATATGTGCGAGGGAACCTTTACCTTTACCTAATGTAGGTTGCACTATCTGCATATTGAAATCATTATACAAAATTCCAGCAAAACATGGCCCATTGTTTGCAAGATCCACTGTAGGGTAATCTGATAAATCAAGGTTTCCCCATTACCTATTTCAAACCATAATCTAACTACAAAAAAAACCCCTTAATTATTGATTTGATTTGAAAGCCTTCCATTCATGAATCACACTTACAGGGGTTAAAATATAAAAAAAAAAATAAGAGCAGTATATACAGTAGGTTTTGTATTATGCTTGGATGTAAGCACATGCCAACCCCCCCAAAAATACATACTAAATAAGCATGTGAGCTGAGTTTGTCTAATGCAGCAACCATAAAATTGCCGGCTCCCTTCTTTGTCATCTTGCGTCCTTGATTTTTATCTCTTAATGCTTTTTATTTGCTGTGCTTTTATAATGGATTCTTTTAATTTTTTTTTTCAATGTCTTTATGTTATGTAAGCTGCCCAGAGTCAATGGATACAAGATGAGTGGCAAATAAATTTTAGGAATGAACGTACGAATGAATAAATAAAAAAAATGCTGAAAATTAAACACAGTTAACATCTAGTGAAAATAATTAAGTAAAAATGTCCCCATTCTGTCAGATTAACGTTAAAATACAGGGAGACCTGCCAAAGTATTTCGATGTGTGTGTGTGTGAGAGAGAGAGTGATGTGACACTGTGTTGCCTCTACCCCCAAAATGCCTACTCCCCTAAATAAATTCAATTAAGCTTAAAGTAAAGATAAAGGTTCCCCTTGCACATATCTGCTAGTCATTCCCAGCTCTAGGGGGCAGTGCTCATCTCCATTTTAAAGCCAAAGAGCCAGCGCTGTCGGAAGACGTCTCCGTGATCATGTGGCCGGGATGACTAAATGCGAAGGCACACACGGAATGCTGTTACCTTCCCACCAAAGGTGGTTCCTATTTTTCTACTTGCATTTTTACATGCTTTCGAACTGCTAGTTTGATAGAAGCTGGGACAAGTAATGGGAGTTCACCCCATTACACGACACTAGGGATTCGAACCGTTGAACTGCCGACCTTTCGGATCGACAAGCTCAGCATTTTAGCCACTGAGCCAACTAGAGCTTACTCTTACCAATTAAGGTTACTCCCCAATAGATGTGCAAAAGAATACATCCCTTTGGATGTAGTAGTTAAGAAAGCAGTGTTCCTGCTTCCATGTGCTAAGCTTAAAACCCCTACCCTTCTGGGGGGGGGGTCGTTATGCCAGACTCGTGAAAGAAAGAGAAAGCTGTGGATTTTTCCACAGCTCCTTCCATTCCCCCCTCCCACTTTTCCTGAAAAAACTCCACTGAGGAGAGGAAAAACTAAGGATGACTGCGGGGAAGCACCATGGGAAAAAGTTAGTCTTTTTCACAATGCATTGCAATCCATAGCAATTTAACTTTAAAAAAGAGAACCTTGTAGAGAAATACATAGAAAAATGTTTTCATTTTTGACACCCACAAAGAGGTCTTTGACCTATGCTGGTCCCTAAAATCCCCAAACTTGTTTTTTGAATGCCTTCCTCTGCTATCCACTTTTCATTAATAGAATCAATAGGTTTTCACCAACACGAGCAAGTTAAAGGGATTTTTTTAAATTCCTTTTTTCTTTTTGGTAAACCACTTCAATCATCAAAATCAACATCAGCAACTTATTCAGTGGGTTCTAGAAAACCCAGACTTTTCTTTTAGGATGCAAACAGAATCTCATACACTTTGCCCTCTGTTCTCTTGCAGTATCTAGGGGCACCTGTTTCTGTGGCAGCCACATCGTTTTTTATCTAAGATACCCTCAGCTGAATTCCTTGATCTTTTCTTAAAGGTTAAGCTCTCCTAGCCAGAGGAAAAATAAAATCTGTTCCTCTCAATTTCAACTTCTAGGGTAAAAACCCTCCTTTAACTTAATAACAAAAACAGTTGCATGATTCCCTATGCCGAGCATTTGAAGAGCAACACAGATACAGAACTTCATTCAATGGGACTGTAATTTTTATTCCTTGCTTTGGAGAACTTTAGCAAATGAGAAAATATGCTAAGCCAAGATCCCACAAACAGTACTGGAAAAAATTTGGAGGAAATTTTAGAGTAGAGTAGAGTAGAATAGAGTAGAGTAGAGTAGAGTAGAGTAGAGTAGAGTAGAGTAGAGTAGAGTGGAATAGAATAGAATAGAATAGAGTAGAGTAGAGTAGAGTGGAATAGAATAGAATAGAATAGAATAGAATAGAATAGAATTCTTTATTGGCCAGGTGTAATTGGATACATAAGGAATTGTCTTTGGTGCTTATACTCTCAGTGTATATAAGGAGAATAAAATACATTCATCAAGAATAAAAACAGTGATAGTCAAGGTTACTAATAATCTATCAAATCATATTAGGAAACAAATAAAAACAATATAAATTGAAAGATACAAGCAATGTGGTTATAGTAATAAGTGGGAAGAGATAGATACTAGGAAGGAAGAGAAGAATAATAGTAATAGTAAATTATTTGACAGGGTTGTGAGAAGTACCAGTAGTTGTTAAGCAGAGTGATGGCACTTGGGGGGAAAAAAGAGGAAATTTCTAAATATCCTTCTAATTTTTTTCCTTGTGGGGGGAGGAATAGAAATTACACATCAGAGAATTTCATTGTCACCTGTTTAACTGTGTTTGTCTCAATGTATATGCTGAAAAGGCTTGGCAATTTTCTTATATTTTCTACACACCGTTCTAAATTCAGAGACCAATTGATTCAAAAGAGTTTTGATTGAATCTCAAAATCAAACCGACTTTCAGAATTGCCTCTCTGTTTGGGATTGAATCATCCACTGCCTCCAAGTCTATCCAACAATACATAAAAGTTATTTCCCTCACTTGTAGTTTAATTGACTTTCTGAAGTGAATTGACCTAAGCTGTTTAGACCATTGAATTGACGTTCTTTTCTAAATCAATTCCATGATTTGAATCTTTGGAGTCAAATCAACAACCCTCAACTGGATTAACACTGAATTGCCCATACACAGTGGGCAGAGTCATGTTTAACTAACATACAAAGAATATGAACATTTATCAAAAAAAGAAAAAAAATCTTACTTCATTAGAATCAAGGTCCACAAACTTAAAAATAAAACAGTTTTTATCTAGTGCTCATTCTTATAAAAAAAAACCTACTCAGAATCCTACAAAGTTATTGAATGATTAGCATCTTTCAACAACCTTTGCCTCCATGAATTTGTCTATTTCCCTATTACAATCTCTACATTCATGACCAGGTACCCCTAAATTTGATAACTTCACTGAGTTACATGAACAAACATTTCCTTGTTGATGCTTTGACTTTACAAATTGTGAAATTAAGGCTTGAGAAAGAAGAGTGCACACTAAAAGACAGTAAAGAAGATGAAACATAAAAGACAATCCAATTCCTACATTGATATGGTAACAAGACCACACTTCTCAGAAAAACTACAACTTTCTTTCAAAATCTCTGATACTAAAACAAGGAGAGGCTGAGTAACCAACAAACCAGTACAAATACAGAGATATATTTAATCACAGATTCCTCCATTGCTCAAAAGATTGTATAAACTAAACAATCTGCAATAATACAATCCCTGGCTTCTATATGATACACCCTTCAATTAAAATAGTGCAAGTATATCTGGCAATACTATTCATCTCTTTCACCATCCTTTCTTCTTCCAGTGTTTTTCTCTATTGGAAATATATAGGTGGCAGTTCCTTTTGTCATATTCTCTGGCTTATTTTCCTATATACATTGATAATGTTCCAGAAACAAATAAAATGAGTTGTTACCAAAGTGTTTCATTATATGTGAATAAGGATTGAAAGTAATAATAATGGGGGGGGGGGGAATGGCAATTGTAATTTTACCACTCTCCTTCTCAAGCTCCCATAAGTATTAATGATATATTATATTCAGGGTATTTAGATGTTTCATAGATACTTTTTATGCTTTTCTGTTTCACTTGTTATTACTTTTCAAGTATTGGAAGATCTATCCACAGTGCTTTTAAGTATCATAACTTTTAGTAATGCTTATTTACTTATATAGTCAAATCAAAATTGGGAGACTGTTAAGAACTTGATTACACACCCCTTCCGTTCATTTATAGTTTATCCGTCTTTCCCATGTAAAATTATTCCATTTTTGGATACATACTTTCTAGTTTGACACATTCTCAAAAGTATTTTCATTCACTCAAGGGTGAACATTTACTCTAATGAAAAAACAGAACTGTGAAACTTCTTTAAAAACTTTCAAAGATTTCTCATAAACTGCCCATGACATGAAACTGCTTGTAATAAAACTTTATAAAGTTAATTATCAGAAAATGAGAAATATATCCCCACCAGCCATTACTCTAGTCACCTCACAAGTTCAAAATGTACTTCTGTATGCCATACATACATACATATTGTCTAATTCCAGAGATCTGTCCAAATTAGAATGTTGCCCACTGATGAAGATCAATACATGATCTCTTGACATTAAAGATCTTAAAGAACAGAGTATAAAAAATGGAAAAGAGTCAAGTGATCCTAAAAGAAATACTTCTTAATTTTTTTTCTTTAGTAAGTAATTTTAAAAATATACATAAAGTGATGACAAGGAGAGGAAGAAAAAATAGTCTAAATATAAATTGATAACATTGTTTTATCATTTGAGATGTGGGGAGGGGAGAAAGGGAAAAGAAGGAAGAATGGAAAGAAAGGAAAGAGGAAAGGAAAGAAGAAAGCAAGCAAGGAAGGAAGGAAGAAAAAGAAAGAAAGAAGGAAAGAAAGAAAGAAGGAAGGAAGGAAGGAAGGAAAGAAAGAAAGAAAGAAAGAAAGAAAGAAAGAAAGAAAGAAAGAAAGAAAGAAAGAGGAAGAAGGGAGGAAGGAAGGATTTATATAAATGATGGAAAAAACTTTTAAAGCAAGATCAACAAACTACGTGCCAAATTAAACTATTGAAAGGAACCATAAGTTTGTGTGAAAAGAAGAAACAACATCAATTAGTTCCAAGTAACTCAAGTCAAATCCGTGCCAGGTTGTCCATATATATAAACATAAGATTTATTACAGTTGCTTTAGTTTCATCCCCTAATAAAACCCCTTTTAAAAACATCTTTTCAACAACTGGGAATTTTCCCAAAGGGTCCTTCAACTGCACCAACTGAAAACATTTTCTTTTGACTCACGGTTTTTTACTCTGTTCTTGGCTCATCCTGCAACTTAACACCGCCGAACTTCCAAGAACTACACTGAAAGCAACAACTGACAGTCACCATAAACAGACCCTTTGCTTGCGTTTGGTCTCTTTTGCTTCGGAGGCTCAAGATCTATTTAACACCACGGAGCAAAAAAAAAACCTCCAGTCCAGAAAGGGGGCGGTTTTATTTGGTTCCCGCGCCCGTCTGTCTATCTATCTGTCTGTCTGTCTGTCTGCTGCCTTTTTCCAAAACTCCAGCCAAGAGGATATTTACCTGCAACGCCAGCCTACCTCCCGGTTTTAACTTTCAAGCCAGGGGTGTGATGGTGTTGATGTTGATTATTTCTTCCCCGGGCAAACTCCAGAAGATGAAAAGTCGAAATCTACCCCAAATCCATCAAAAGCTCTGAAGTCAGACCCGGGTCCAAAATGAGCCCACGAAAACTACATCCCAAGGCCGGGCAGGGACGGTGTGTGGTCTATACACCCGCGCGGGCGGACGGACACACACACACACACACACACACACACACGTACGTATTCCACCCGTTCCTTCTACCGGTCAAGAGAAGGTGGCGGTGCCCACTTACCCCTCAGCCCTTTCTCGTTCCTTGCTGGTCTCTTGGTCTGTTCGGTGGGGTTTTGGTCCAAGCGCCTCTCGGTTTTGGGCAGCTTTCGGGGAGGGAAGGCAACGAAGCTAGAGTTTTCTTCCCACGATGCGACGGTCCTCCTGTAATCCCAAGCAGGGCATCAATTTCTGCGCGGTTTTCTGGGCTGCGCGAAACCTTCAGGCGCAAAACAGCATCTTCCTTTCGTTTTCGAGATTGGCGGGTGGGTTGAGGTTGGAGAGCTGAGCTTGCCCGCTTCTCTCTTTCTTTCTCCCCCCCCCCTCTCTCTCAACCTTTTTTTCTTCTTCTTCTCTGGCTGCTCTTTCTTTTCTCTCTGTCTCTCTCTCCCTCTTTTCTTCTTCTTTTTAAATGCTCTCTTTTCCCCCTCTTTTTTTTTCAGACTGGGATGGTTCGGGAGAAATAGGTAGAAAAAGGCTACCTCTGGTTGGTGATGCTTTCGCGATCCCGGCCTCTCCGCCAATGCCTTCTTGCTTCCCCCTCGCTCGCCGCCTCCGAATGGCTGGGAGCTCCTCGCAAGCTCTGGGTGGTTGTGTCTCCGTGTGTCTATCTGTGTGTGTGTGTGTGTGTGTGTGTGTGTATGAGCGCGCGTGTGTGCGCGCACGCCTCCCCCCCCCCCCCCCACACTCCACAACTCACACACCCAAAGCGCCTCGCTGCATCGCGGTGGAAAAGGTTCGTTTTTAGTAGTCTGCAGCCAGGAGCGGATTTCAAACCGGGTGCACCAATGCGTGTAAACCGGGTGAGAAGCAGCGGCTGCCGAGTTGAGTTTCACCCCAGGCAGAGTTATTCGACGGTAGATCCCATTGAACCCAACGGAGATGTCGCCTGCGGAAGTAGAGCGTAGGTTTGGTAGGAACGTGTGTATCCCATTGCGTTCATCTTTAGCTAAGAAGTCCCCTAAAAATAATAATAATAATAATAATCCTTGCCTCGCGAAAAGGTCCTTTTGGAATCGGGTAGCTGAGAACCGCAGCTCTACGGAGTTACTCGGAAGAAGGACCCATGGAGCACGATGGTGTGCCCCATTCCCAAGAAACAGAAGTATGGCGTGCAGGCGGTGGTAGTTTCATTGCGCGCTTGCTTGTTAGGTAGATCCCGTGAAATGCCAAGGAAGGGCTCCTAATTCCCTTCGCCTTGGTAACTACTATGCCTGAAATTTTGATCCGGATTTAACACGTGCGATGTTCTTGCCTGTGCCCTACGGACTAAGTAGCACCGGGTTCAGTGTTGCCTACCCATAGGTAAGTAAGTTGTGTAGGTGGCTTCTATGGTGGCATTGAATTCAACAGGGTTTATTCTTAACTTTGTAGAACCTAGCCACTGATGGTGCTTTAGTTTTTAATTGTATTGGCCACATTCTGTGTATTACCCCAAACCATTTGTGTGTGTGTGTGTGTGTGTGTGTGTGTGTGTGTGTACACGTGCGTGCTTAGGATGGCATTTGTCTACCTCCCTTTGTTACATCCTCTATTTCTGTGATTTTTTTCCCCTATTTTTATTACTTTTTATACCTCTTCCTATCTGATTTGTTTAATTTGCATTTTTGAACTTTTCCTTATACACCTTGTTATGCTTTCTGGATTGACTCCAATGATCTTTTTTCTTTTAAAAAAATCATTGTTATTTGTTATTTTGGCTTTCCTTTATCCTTGTTTTCACTTGCCTTCATTTCTTTGTTCTTGTTTGAAAAGTAGTTTCAAGATTTATTCTGAATCCTGGAAATACGTAATCAAATAGCTAGTTTCTTAACTTCAAAGGTGTTTTTTTTAAAAAAAAAAATCCCACTGATTTTATATTTCAGTAAATATCTTTGAGCTGCAGTCCCAAAAGAGTTACCCCTAAATGTATTGATTCCTGACAGAGGCAATCTAGAATTACTGCCAGGTGCAATCTAGAATCTATTGTAATAAATATTCAGAGATTATAATGCAGCCTATTTATAAACAAAAAATGTTTTGATTAGATGCAGAATATTCTTGGTCATCACAGAAAGTGTCAGTGTTATTTAATGTTTAGGGTTGCCCACATTAATGTATTATGACAGCAAAGCTAAACCTTAAATAACACAAAGTTTCTCTTGAAGAAGATTCAAGTTTTCAGTAAGTTTTTAATATATGAAAAAAGTTATTCCTGATTTATCATCCCTGCAAGAAACAATGCATTAATTGGGATTCTAGGCAAGTCTTTACTCTAAGGAAGTTCCTCTGTTCTGAACAGAACTCAGTTATTGCTCTTAACTTAAGGATGGACTCTGGAGCAGAAATCCAGAACATAAGATAGAAGGTGCTGAAGTGTTGGAAGGAACTCAAATGTTGCCACTGCCATATAAAATCAAAAATGCTCTGTAACTTCTTAACTTTGTATTAATATGCAACCACTGTTGTAAAGAATAGGACCATTGTAAACCAATAGTTGCTTCTAAGCAATAGCTTGTTGACTTACCATGGAGGGTCAACAATCATTTTGCAATACATTGTGAATAATTGTTTTGGGGTGCTTTTTCACTTCTAGTCTATGCTTTGTACTCCGAAGTCCATCTTGCTTCTGCCATGTCATGTTTAAGTCCATTGACTTCACTGAAAGTTATGAAGATATGAAACTGCCCTAGACAGTGAAGACTTTTGGCCAGTCTAAAGTAGAACTGATATATACAATGATTGGTGGCATTCTAAGGAAATTTAAAAATGCCTAAGGCATTGTAATGTCTAAAAAAAATGTAATCTGCATATTATGCAGGAAGTTAAGATGGAACTCACATGATGGCAAGCCCACAATGTTGGCATCACAAAAATTTCACCTTCCTATAAGGGTAACAATGCCTGAGGCAAGTACCTAAATTGTGGGATTTGCATCACAATGTCATCATGTTGGTTTCATTCATACTCCCTACTCCTAACCTCCCCTACTACTATGCTTATGAAGTGTTGGAAGCACGTATAATAATAATCGGATTGGGAAAAACTGGAAAAAATATTGGAAAATAAAACAGTTGCATTTTCTTAATACCAGGTTTTGAAGCTTAGATGATATGATGATTGCTTACAGTTGCCCAAAGTCAACCTATTTAAATGGTAGCTGGAATAGGAATATATAGAAAAAACCATTATTGCCAAACTGCTTTCCATTGAGGAGCTGCATATTGCATGAGTCAAAAAGAGGGCCGTGAAAATATTTACAGACCCCTTGTATACTGGACATAAATTGTTTCAACTCCTACCCTCAAAATGATGCTATAGGGTATTGCACACCAAGACAACTAGACACAAGGACAGTTTTTTTTCCAAACGCCATCACTCTGCTAAACAAATAATTCCCTCTTCACTATCAAACCATTCACTAAGGCTGCATTACTATTACTATTCATCTTCTCATCCTTCTTATCACCCATCTCCTCCCACTTATGACTGTAATGTTGTAGTTTGTATCCTTACGATGTATATTGATATTGATTGTCTCTTGATTGCTTATTTGTACCCTATGACTATCATTAAGTGTTGTACCTTATGATTCGTGATGGATGTATCTTTTCTTTTATGTACACTGAGAGCATATGCACCAAAGACAAATTTCTTGGGTGTCCAATCACACTTGGCCAATAAAGAATTCTATTCTATTCTGTATTTGAACACCCCTTGAACTCTACTTTCATATTGTATATGACTCTAGAGACCAGATTTCCAGAGGTTAATGATAGTTTACAAGGAGCTCCAAGGAGGTTAGCAAAAATGGCACCAGGTCTTGAGTTCATGCCTTCTCAGGTCAGACTGAAAAACTTGAGATACTGTATCATCTTTTCCTCCAGTCTGAAGGAAAGAACAGAGATATTGCAACAATGCTCCGGTATATAGAAGAGTGTCTTTCTTCCTTTCCTTTCCCTTCACTACGTCCTTTCTCTCCCACACTCCTCCCCTCTTCTTCCCTTTCCTATCCTCTCTCCTACTCTTACTTCCCCTCCATTTCTTCCTCCCCCTCCCTCTTTCTTCTTTGCCTTCTCCTTTCCCCTCTCCTCTTCCTACCTCTTCCCTCTACTCCTCTGTCCATTTCCTCTTGTTGTGTTTACCTATTTTCCTCTTCCATCTGGCATATTTTCGGGATGGCGATGAACAACCTTCCAAATGGTAAAATTGGTGCAACAATCTACTTATGGGAATTGTGGGTTCTTCTACAGAGGTTGCTCAGAGCTTGACAGGATGGCTTAATTAGTTTTCCTGAATCGTACTGCATTGCAGAAGTTTGGACTGGAGGTTCCTTCCATCTCCATCGATACGTTATTCTATGAAGACTTAGAATTAGTGGGAGGACTTTACAGGAGTCGCAATAGCTCACATTCTGCAGAAGGCGTGGAATGTCTGCCCCACTCCAAAGCTTATGAGTAGGGCCATTGTTTTCCTTCAGTGTTTTACTTCAAAGAGGTGCTTTGATTACCTCTCCAACCAAATAGCTTGCACTCCTTTGAAGTTCTGCACAGTCCCAGCATTACGCCGGCAGGATATTATTTCCAAATAGCAAGGGCTGAGTCCCATATGAAGGTTCATCGCTCCTAACGTCATGACTCCTTGAATGGTAATGTCCAAGGATAGAACATCATTTCTTTCTTTCTTTCTTTCTTTTTCGAAGACTCTTTCATTTATAATACACTAGTTGATTAACCCGGTGTTGCCTGGGTATTTATTTATAGGGGGGAAATGTCCGGTCCAAATGTAATTTCTAATGTTGGATTTTCCTCCTTAACAGAGGGAGCCCCCTTGTGGAGTACTGCGAAGCCGTTACCATTTCTGCACAGTAGAAGCCATTTTACCGCAGTACAATAGAAGCCATTTTAAGGCAAAACTGGCTGTATCTTAACAGAACACACACACCCCGAGGGGCGTTAGGGGTGTCTTAACCCCACAATATTTTTCTTCAGAGAAAAAGTCATCTGTGTACCAAGTTTGGTTGAATTTGCTTGAGGCGTTCCAGAATTATACTGGAACACACACACACACACACACACACACACACACACAAACACACACACGCACACACTTATATATAGATAGATTGTAAAAATAGAGGAAGTGCTACCTACTCAATGAGATCAGTCTGGTTTTTCTTCTCATGCTTATTCCCAAGCCCTGAACACAATTTTAAAGGCAATTTTGTTTTTTTCAAGTTTGTTCATTTTCCCTCTCCTTCTTTCCCTACTGATATCAAACCCACAGGAATATATGTCCGTTCTTCATTTTCCCATTCCTCCTGCTTCAGTTAATAGCCAGGGGAGCAAGAGAGTGAAAGATCCATTTTAAAACAGAAGGTGTTCCTCAAAATAGATCACCTGTGATCTCTTTAACTTAACTCGTCATGAATGCCGAGAACAAGGGAAGACCAGAATCTACCCTTTTCCCTTGCTGGGTTGCTCATGATCCAGGAGATACAGTGAGACAATTGGTTCTCCACAGTGGTGGGATGCCACCAATTTAACAACTGGTTCAGTGAGTATGCGTTTTGCGCGCATATGTGCTTTGCGCCTGTGCACAGCGCTGAAAATGGAGCATTTAGACAGTGGTGAAATTCAGCCGGTTCTATCTAGCACTGGCGGCAGGAGACTCCACCCACCCACCCGGACATCATCATGCCCCATTTTTGACACTCTGCGCCTGCGGGGAAGATCCTTACATTTGCAGGTGCACTCACATTTGCAAACCAATAGCAAAGGTAAGTTGGTTTCACTCCTGATTTAGAAGCTCAGTTGCTTACCTTCCAAATCAGCAACGGTAAGTAAAACAATGGGGGTGGGGGATGAATCAGCTGTGCCACGCAATTGAGATGAGTTAGAAAGCAGGAAATAAAGGACAGGATAGAGCAGGAGCATAGGGCGTGGGGAGGGGGCACCTGATCATTGCAGCGAACAGGTTCGCTCCCAGCTGATCGTCGGAGTTATACCGGTTTGTCCAAACTTGTAGAATGCTACCCCTGGACCACACAGAAGCTCCAGTAAGCTGCAGCATTTTTCAAAGAAACCCACTTTTATTGCAAATCCAATTGGGTTACACAGCTAAGCCGAAAATAAATCAGCTCTTGAAGTATGCTGATACCAGGGCATCACAGAGGACCAGGGATGGTTTCAAAGTGGCGCAGAGTCTTTAGGTGAAAGCACCCTGGGATATACTGTGAACCTCTTCTTAAACTTTTATATTGTGACAGCTGCAATTTAGGGTAGAGAAGGGAAGGTGAGTCTGTGTGTGGAGGGGGGGAGCAGAAGCTATAAATCTGACTGGATTGCAATTTGAGTAACATGGTCCCATCTGCCTTTTGTGATCCTTCCCTAGTCTCAGGATTCATCTGATTCTAATTGAATTAAAGTTAAAATAAATTCAACAACCTTCCCAAAAAATGATCCCCTCCCTCCCTCCCTCCCTCCCTCCCTCCCTCCCTCTCTCTCTCTCTCTCTCTCTCTCTTCCTTCCCTCCCTCTCTGTGTCTCTCTCCATTTTCTATAGTAAATTGAAACTTAATCTTCTCCAAGTTTGGGGTTTACTCTATTGGAAGGGACAGAATTGTTCACCTGAGCCTCAACAGTCCTTTGTAGGATCTTCAGACTGACTGGTGCTAAAAATGGCATGGGGTTCTAATTTCAGCTCACTTCTTCTCCCCTTGATGTTTGAGTTTAATTTGCAATAGATAAATCACATGCAATAGCCCCAGCTTATAGCTTCATGCTTTATCTTGCTGCCTTTTTAATTAAAATCAGGTTTTCGCCTACACACACATTCCCACACACTCTGCATCCATAGCCCATTCATTTTCAATATATAGGCCTTAATAGATATTCTAAGAATGACAGTGATTCTAAGTTCCTTTCTTCTTGCCCCATCTTCAAATATAGTAAGGATGTCTGTGTGCGTGTGTGTGTTGTATGTGTATCATTTCAGCACTGATGAAGGCAAAACCAGATCTAGCTAATTCCCGTGCAAACCCACGATTAAAGTATAGGATTCTCCCTCCTTTTATTAGTGTAGGTCACATTGTCCAATTGAATGTCATTGTATTGTTATGAGAAAAAAGTCTTTGGTTTTGGGAAACACCTGCTGAAGTGTCCTTGGCTCTCACGCCTTGTCTTCTTGATGTCTGGAGCCTACATTCCATCTCACCCTTGGTTCATTAACTCTTCTCAGCTGAGAAGCGATAATAGTTGCAACAGCAAAAGTGTGGTTTGAACTTGACACTATTACTAAACAGCAGTAATTGTGTTACTCCTTCTTTCTTTTCTTTTTAGCAGTAGGAAGTATCAAAGTGAATTGTTGGCCTGAAGTTGTCCATCATCTTAAGAATGGATTCATGCTGTTTTCAAATGTATCAAGAAGTTTAAAAGTGGCAAAAAGAGGCTAGTGTTTTCTCTTTGAAGCATCTGAAATAGCCACAACATATATCAGCCAGACATCCTATGGATGAAGATGAACCACTCGCTGCTGCAGTGATTCCTTATATTTATTATCTACAAGTTGATGCCCTCCAGATGTTTTGGATTACAAACTTCCCTATTAGTATGTTTTATGGAAGGATTTGGATTTGGAGTCCAAAGCTTTTGAAAGGCTTTAGAGCCACTTCTGGATTTATATGACAACAGTGAGCATGAAGCAAATGTTTTATTCTGATATGATACCATCATAACTTCCATATCCCCAATTGGAGCCCTGGTAATCATTTGATGTACTCTAAGCAAATATATTTGCAATGTATTTTAGACAGGTTCGTACAATTTAAAATGCCATTAATTGCAGTTCAGCTATTTCAAAACGCATACATTAAAGACTGAGATACATTGTGGTAGAAACCATAGTGATGAAAAATAAGAAAATGAGAAAAAAAATACATTGCAACATGTCACAGGATACATGGCATGATACTATGACACATATTTCTTCATTAGTTCCCTTACTTACTCTGATACCCAATGGCTTTTTATGCTTCCAGTATCCCTCATCAAAGCCACACACCTGAGATGGGAGAGGGCTATGTAAATTTAATAAATATATAAATAAAATCACTTTCACATTCCTAAGGTGCTCTTAGTTCGGAGTTTTGCAGTACCTAAAGTGACACCAATTGCTTTTCCTTGCATTGTACTCATTGCATTAAAATGTCTTAAGAGAAATAGGACCTAGTAGACAATCTTGCAGTATTGGAACATTTCAGCATGCCAACTAGCCATTCAGTATAGCATGTCCTCTTGCAAGATGTTCCATTCTTCTTTCTCAACCCACATTTCTTTATTTCCCCCCAATGACCAATTAACCTTTAATTATTTTCATTGGTTAAATGCCTCTATTGTTTGCCCGGGCATTATACAGTTCAGTTTATAATGAATTCGGCACCCCTACATCATAATTAAAGGAAAATATCATTCATCACGGCATAAAGCTAATATAATGACACAGAATAAAATATGAAACTGAGCCAAATCCAAAGCTATGAGATGCAATAGTTAGACGATTCTAGGCTCAGTGTAAATGCTTAAACTTTGCTGAACTACCTCAATAACTGAATAACAGAATTGGAAGGGACATTGGAGGTCTTCTAATCCAATCTTCTGCTGAAGCAGGAAACCCTACATCATTTGAGACAAATGTTTGTCCAGTCTCTTCTTAAAAATTTTCACTGTTGGAGCACCCACAACTTCTGGAGGCAAGTTGTTCCACTGATTAATTGTTCTCCCATTGTCCTGAAATTTCTCCTTAGTTCTAGGTTGCTTCTCTCCTTTATTAGTTTCTATCCATTGCTTCTTGTCCTGCCTTCAATGTGCTTTCATACTTTCATACATCCATACTTCCATAATATATTCCTCTTGTTACGTTCAGAAACCAACTAACCAACGCAAAACACTCCATAATTCAACCTCTTCTCATTTTCGTCATCTGCTCCATCAGGTATATGGAGCTTCTGTTTTAACATGGAAGTTCTTTCTGAATTCAAAGGGATATCTGCTTCACCAAGGGATCTCTCAGGGGAATCCCTTCTGCTCCTATCCAATTTCTTCTTTGTAAACCTTTTGCCAAGACTACAACCTGTGAAGTCTGTTTGGGTCTGTGGGAATTTCCCCTTTTCTTTCACGAGATCAATTAAAAAAGAAACACCTAACCATCCTAGTTAGTTATGATCAAGCCTCTTTAACATAGCAATAGCAATAGCAGTTAGACTTATATACCGCTTCATAGGGCTTTCAGCCGTCTCTAAGCAGTTTACAGAGTCAGCATATCGCCCCCACAGTCTGGGTCCTCATTTCACCCACCTCGGAAGGATGGAAGGCTGAGTCAACCTTGAGCTGGTGAGATTTGAACCGCCGAACTGCAGATAGCAGTCAGCTGAAGTGGCCTGGAGTACTGCACTCTAACCACTGCGCCACCTCGGCTACCTTTAACAGTAGAGATCATCACACAGATCCAAGCACAATAATATATTTAAACTAGTGGTGGGATTCAGCCAGTTTGCACCTATTTGGGAGAACCGGTTGTTACCTTTCTAAGCAGTTGGAAGAACTGGCTGTTGGAAGAAATCTCCTTTTGTTTTTTCCACTTTACAGGGTTAATCCTGTAAGGAAGGCAGGAAGGAAACATTCTGGTGTTGTTTCTAGCCTAATCTTTATTGCCCTGCTTACAGAAACTGCCTCTCCAGTTAACCCTTATTACATTGTAACAGCTAAGGCAAAGAGACCATCGATGTGAGTGATGTTGAATTGGCCATGCCCACACAGTCACATGACCACCGTGCCCTCCCCTACCCAGCTGGTCATTCGGGCAGAGAACCAGTTGTTAAATTATTTGAATCCCACCACTACTTTAAACATTAAGATATTGAACCTTGTAAGTCAGAAGACGTTTGGTTGCCCTGTCTTCAACTAGCACATGTTGTTAAAAGGAAAAAAAAGTGAAATGTGTGGGTTGGAAAAGGGTTTACTAAACATCTTTAATTTTTCACATCCTTACACAAGCATATCTTTTCTACAATGGCCTCAGATAATACTACAGCTCCTTGCTTACAGCTAGCAGTTCATCTCCCTTCTCTGTCTCTTCTCTGCGTAGAATTGCACAATAGCACATTCCACAAACCCTACACATATTTAGACAAACCAGCTCTTCCCCTTCTTTTGGGCAACATGGATCACTGCAACAACTATCTCTGCAAAGTCTCAAATAGACAGTTTCCTGGATCTTTAATCTGCTTTTTATCTTCTCAACCTCAATCCTCTGCACAGCCAATCCACTGTGCTATTTCCTGGCCAATAAAATTTGCCAGCCTACTTTTCTCCACATGATGGCCACAGGTGCCAACTAATCTTCTGAATCTTTTTATCCCATCCAAATTTTCCCCTCTCTGGTTTTTTTTTTTTTTTTAACAACAGGGAGTTGAATTTCAGCTGGGCAAAAGCACTGCAGAAAGAAAAGCCTTTTGCTTTTATTCTTTTCTATTTTTACCTCTTACAAATAAATCAACTCTCTCCTTTAATTGAAACTCTGTTTCTTATTCCTTTTACCTCCTTGGGGTGCCTTTTATTAAACCAAGCTTGGGGATTTCTCTTTGCCTCTTCCCTATTTCTCAACTCTACTGAAATCAGCTAAGGTACATTTTTGTAAAAAAAAAATAATAAATAAAAATAAAATAGCCTGTGGAGCAAGTACTGCAAGTATGCAGCTTGAAGCTCAGGCAAAATTTCCAGATGTTGCTCATTGCCGCTTCTTTTTTTTAATTGAAGAGTTTTAATAGATTTTACAAATATTTCCCCTTCCCTCCCTCTGCCCCAATCCTGCCCCGCCTCCATCCCTCCCTCCCCCCATCCTCCCAGAGCAAAATACAGGGTATAATCACACACTAACATAAGCTAACTAACTATAGCATCCTACCTCCTCTTGTACTTTAACTCCCCTTTTATTAAGCTAACTTTAGATAAATTGTAACATTCCTTGTTCATTCATTCATAAGCTAATTGAAATTTCTTAGTCCGATATTTATTTTGAATGCAGTCAATCCATCTTCTCCATTCCAACTTGTATTTCTCATCTGAATAGTCCTTCAAATATGCTGAGATTTTGGCCATCTCTGCTAAGTTTACTACTTTTAATGTCCATTCTTGAATAGTAGGCAATTCTTCCTTCTTCCAGTACTGCGCCACCAACAATCTTGCTGCCGTTGTTAAGTTCAGAATCAAATTAGTCTCTATAACTGTACAGTCTGTGATTATATCTAGCAAGAGCAGCTGGGGCGTGAACTGTATCCTCTTTTTAAGCATATTTTGAATAATCCACCGTAGCTCATTGCCACTTCTTGTGGCACCCAAAGACCTTTCCAGTAGCACGTGCCTAAGTCATCTCTATGTATGTTAAAACATTAGCAGCATTCTTGAAATCCTTCAGTCATTGATGCAGTCTTGATAAAAATAGGTGTCAAGGTTCCAAGCAATATATCCCCTTCAATAAGAAGACAGAGGCAAGGATATTCCTGAAAGAACATTTTATTGGGACGTATCAAATTGGCAGAGACTTGGTGGGAAACTGGCTCTATTCCTGCCGGTTTTACACCCAAATAAAAGTAAAACTTTGTCACTTCCCCCCAGAGTCTATAGTCACATGGTCCAATCAGCATGTAGTCCAGTTGCTAGGTGGCTTCAGTCCCCATCTCTCGAACACCTGCACAAATGTCCTTAATTCCAGGGGAATTTTTTTTATTTAGGCTACAAACCCCAGCTATCTTTACATCCCCTTCCCTGGTCCCTTAGCTCCTGGCTGTGTCATCCCTGAAGCAATGCAAAGAGAAACCTCTTTAGAGGAAAGCTATAAGCAGAAAATAGCCACAGTTAGGCCAGCTTCAGGGCTGACAACAGGTAGTCCTCATTTACTGACTATCTCATTCAGCAGGGGTGTCAAACATGTGGCCCATGGGCCAGATTTGGCCCATGCAGGCCACACCCACCCTGGCTCTGCAAGGGCAGAAACCATCACGATACATCACGATACAGCCCACGATGCGATCACGTTTGACACGCCCATCATACAGCATCCAATCCTCTAGCAGAGTATGGTGACTCGTGTGGTTAGAATGCTGGGTTAACAATCAGCAGTCCCACGTTCAAGACCCAAGTGCTGCTGCATGATGGAATGAGCTCCAGAAGTGGGTTTCTGCTGGTTCGGCTTGGATTGGGCGAACCAGTAGTGGCAATGACGGGAGGCTCCGCCCATCTTCCTGGATGCTTCTGCACATCAGTGGTGGGTTTCAAAAAATTTTCAAACCTACTCTGTGGGTGTGGCCTCTTTTGTGGGAGTGACTTTCCGGCCATGTGGCCTGGTGGTAGTGGCTTGCCGGCCATGTGTTCTCTCTCTCTCTCTCTCTCTCTCTCTCTCTCTCTCTCTCTCTCTCTCTCTCTCTCTCTCTCTCTCTCTCTCCTTCCTTTTGTCTCTCTGTCCCTTTTTCCTTTTTTTCTTTCATCTTTCTCTCACTTTTTCTTTCTTTTTTTCTTTTTTTCTTTTCCTTCCTTTCTTTTCTCTCTTCTTTTCCTCTTATCTCTCTGTGTGAGGCTCTCTCTCTCTACCTCTATCTCCTCTCCTCTCTCTCTCTCTCTCTCTCTCTCTCTCTGTGTGGGTGGTGTGTGGTGTCAGTGGTGGTTTTCAAAAATTTTTGGAACCTCGTCTGTAGGTGTGGCCTGCTTTCCGGGTCCACTGTGGAACCACCGGTTCGGTAGATTGTCGAACTGGTTCTACTGAACTGGTGTGAACTGCAGGAACCCACCTCTGCTGCACATGCACAAAAGCTTCTGCGCATATGCAGAAGTGTCGTGCGCGCACAAGAGCGAACCAGTAATAAAAAAATGGAAACCTACTAGAAGAACCACCTGTTGTATTGTACATTTATTCATCTATTCTTATGTATATAAGAATGATTCATGAATCCAGCTGAATCAGTTATCTGTACGTGCTGTCTGGATTTGAATTTTCTGCAACAAACTCTGACATAGTCCCCACTATAATCACTGCACCATACTAACTCTTTCATACAGTATTTTGCCAGAAAAAGCAGGATAGAGATATAAATTTAAGCAATACCTACGAGGCAGAAAAAAAAATCCTTTGAAATACTCCAGGGAAGATGAAATTCTCCATCAATTTTCAAAGGCAGGATTTTCTCTTAGCAATGAAGCTGGAAAAATAATAATAACGTGTCGTGTTTTTCATTAGGATTAACTGGAAGAATGGGAAGCCAGGAAAGCTGTGGATGACTAGAGAAATTATTTGATAACAAAGATGGAACTCGCTATTGAATAACTGCAAGAAACAGCCTTCTGCCCACAATGATTCTTCCAAAATGCTTTGAAAACATTTCTAAAGCACATTTTCTGTTTTCAGGTTGAATGACAACTAAGGGGGGGGGATGTAAAACTACCCAGTGCTCCATCTGACTATCAGTTGAGTCGTTTGGACTTGTTGTGAGAATATCAGGTTGAAATCCATATTTATCGACAAAGCTCAAGTGAGTGACCAAGGACACATCGCTGGCTGGAATTCACATGAGGACTAAGCAATAAAGTTCTTTTGGTTTTGGCTTAGCTCCAGCTACAAATCCAGCCAAGATTTTGTTTGTAAAATGTGATTTATTCCTTTGCCTGTTGTGTTGAATTCTTTATCTTATTCAACAAATTGTAATTAAAATATAATGCACTCTGGGAATTCAAATTTTCTCTCTCAGTCTAACTTACTTTACTTTAGTTTTCTGATGATGGGTGTTATTTATTTATTAAAGGGATGGGCCACCCATCGTACCACACAATAACTCTGGGAAGCTTACAATATTACTCCCTGTAACCCCTTAATTTGGTGTGGAATCGTGGCTGCTGGATGGAGCTGTGCATTTACTGGCTGGATGCCCTTCCTGATGCCATGTGGAGTTTGCAGCAGATTTTTTTTTCTCTCTGCGCCCTATGAGAGAAACATCTGCAGGTATGTAGATTGAATTCTCAACCTTCTGAAATGTCTTCAACACTGGGCTGCCACGCCGTTCATGGCAGCTTACATATTAAAAGAGTAAAACTGTATAAAACCAATACACCAGTATTTCCCAACCTTGGCAACTTGAAGATGTCCGGACTTCAACTCCCATAATTCCCCAGCCAGCGAATGCTGGCTGGGGAATTCTAGGAGTTGAAGTCCGGACATCTTCAGATTGCCAGGTTGGGAAACACTGCAATACACCATACAAATAAAATAATTTAAAAATATACTCAACACGAACTAAAAGGGAGTAGGATACGCAGGAGAGGAGGTGGAATCTGTTATTCATTTATCAACTACCCTCAATATGAAGCCTTCCCCATTGGAGTTCCAAGCAAAGTGGCAAAGTCTTTAAGCTCTGTGAAAGGGTCAGGAGGGTTGGAGCCAACCTTATTCCAGGAGGCAAGCCGCTCAAGTTCTTAGAAGTCATGTAGGAAACAAACTAAGGCAAGTGTTAACTAACATTGTTTTAATTCCAAACAGAGTGAAGCGCAGCTTCTATCTTTTTATAAGTTGAAGCCACACCTATACATACTATAGATGGCTGCTTTATATGCATGGGAATTTTTAAAATTATTATTGAAAAACCTGCTTAACATCCTACCCTAGACCAAAAACCATTTTTGTAGGATGGAAGTTTCATTTCATTTATCCAAATGTTAATTGGATCCCCAGGCTTCATTGTTTCCTGCAAGTACAAGTGAAAGGTGCATTATATTGGATCAAAATGGGGTTGAACAGGGACATATCCAGTGGTGGGATCCTCCCTGTTGAACAACCGGTTCGGTGATTGTGTGCTTTGCTCCACGGTCATGCACAGTTCTAACAAAGCTTACCTTCTGTTAGGTAACCTCCCCGTTGGGAGAGCGAGTACGTTCAGAGAAGCATTGTTAGAGTTGTGTTGGAGAACACACAAACCAGCACACAGCGACTCTGCAGTTTAAATAGGCTTTTACTTTCATGGAAATAGAGGTATCAGAGTCCATCAAACAGTCCAAGTCATACACGGATAAGACAGTCAGTCATCAATGTCTTTCAGTTAAGGGATAATCCAATAACATAGTCCATATCATATAATCAGTTCAGTAATCAAAGTTTGCTAGCAGTTGCAAAACTTACAATAGCTCACGGCACTTTCTAACAGCCAGCTTCCAAAACACTCAGATCAGATCAGCCCAGCATCTAACGAAACAGAGAGCTAACAGTCATTCTGGCTCCCTCTTATGGCTGATTGAGGAAAACAGCAACCAATCACATTTTACAGTATGATTTAAAGAAACAGGTACAACATTGTTACATGATTTATATACTGCCAACCCAACTGTTAGATTATATCCTAACACCTTCCACGTTACTTCTGCAGAGTAACACAGCTGAGGCGCAGCAATCTGCTCTGCCTGCACAAATCAGCTGAGAGGTAAGTAAATCGCAGGGGCAGGCGCTGGTCCTCCTGATTGGTTGGAGCTGGCAGTTCGCCCAAACTGGCTGAATCCCACCCCTGGATAATATCAAATACTTTCTTCACTGACTCAGTTTATCCAGTGTTATCATCTGGCCATTATTCTCTGTGTTACTAGGTTGGACATCAGCATTTATTCAGGAGCCCAAAGTAGTGGCTGAATACATTCTCATCTTATGAATAACTCACAAGCCTTCATTTCTCAATGTTCCTCCTGTCAATTTAAAGGCAGAAAGACTTTTGCCTTTAAAATGTTTCTCCTGTCAATTTAAAGGCAGAAAGACTTTGCCTGGGATTAAAACATACACACACTCACTCACACACACACAAAACCCCTGAGTGCCATTAGTTTTAACAACAGTGAAAAATGAATGGTGGGGCTATGACTTTGGAGTTAGCAGTGTTTTGCTTTTAACAATACATGGACCCATTGTTAACATGCAAATGGTGATATTTGGGTAGGAATTTCCCTCTGCTGTCCCTTTGATGCAAATGGCC
Organism: Thamnophis elegans; assembly: GCF_009769535.1. Classification (NCBI taxonomy): domain Eukaryota; kingdom Metazoa; phylum Chordata; class Lepidosauria; order Squamata; family Natricidae; genus Thamnophis; species Thamnophis elegans. The sequence goes on along the minus strand of NC_045546.1, from coordinate 13,402,016 downwards.
AATTCCCACTGAGATAAATGAATGCATATTGTATGGTTTGCCCAAGGTACACTTCTAATATTTTTCCTATTGGTACTTACCTTAAAAAAAATACAGATAGCCAAGCCATGAATATCACTTCTCATATTGTGCTAGTGAACTTGGTCCTGAAAGTTCCCATGTTAATCACTGATATGCATATTTCAGATGCGAATGGATCACTCATAATGGCATACTGACATGTGTGAGTGTTCTAAAGTAGAATGCATAAACACACTGATTCACATTGTTCTACACTCAAAAGCAGGAAATGCATATACACTATGCCAAAAGTATTCATTTTTCATTTGTCATTTTATTGAAATTTATATGCCGCCCTTTTCCCTGAGGGGACTCAGGGCGGCTTACAACAGTAAAGGGAAGGGAGTGCAAGACAAGACTTAAAAAGAAAAGAATCGTGATTAAAAAAAAAAAAAAAAAAAAAAATTGATCATAAAAACACAAACATTCAGTCAACATTCGGGCGGGGTGAGAGTAATCCTATCCCCAGGCTGACGGATAGCCAGTTCTTAAGGGCTGTGCGGAGGCCTGGACTGTGGTGAGGGTACGGATCTCCACGGGGAGGTTGTTCCATAATGTCGGAGCAGCAACTGAGAAGGCTCTCCTCCGCGTAGTCGCCAGTCGGCACTGACTGGTGGATGGAATTCGGAGGAGGCCTACTCTGTGCGATCTGATGGGACGCAGGGAGGTGATTGGCAGGAGGCGGTCTCTCAAATAGTCAGATCCACTACCATGGAGCGCTTTATAGGTGGTAAGTAAGACCTTGAAGTGCACCCGACGATCAACAGGTAGCCAGCGCAGCTCACGGAGGATTGGTGTTATATGGGCGAACCGTGGTGCGCCCATGATCACTCGCGCGGCCGCATTCTGGACTAGCTGAAGTCGCCGGATGCTCTTCAAGGGCAGCCCATGTAGAGCACATTGCAGTATTCCAGCCTAGAGATCACAAGGGCTCGAGTGACGTTGTGAGAGCCTCCCGGTTCAGGTAGGGCCGCAACTGGCGCACCAGGCGAACTGGGCAAATGCCCCCCTGGTCACAGCCGACAAATGGTGGTCAAAACTCAGCTGTGGATCAGGAGGACTCCCAAGTTGCGGACCCTATCTGAGGGGAATAAATTTTGCCCCCAGCCTGATGGTGGAACGTTAGCAAATTTTTGGGAGGAAAACACAACAGCCACTCGGTCTTTTCGGGTTGAGTACCAGTTGTTAGCTCTCATCCAGTCTTTAACAGCCTCAAGGCCCCGGTTCATCACGTCCACCGCTTCATTGAGTTGGCACGGGGCGGACAGATACAACTGAGTATCGTCCGCATACTGGTGGTATTTTATCCCGTGCCTTCGAATGATCTCGCCCAGCGGTTTCATGTATATGTTAAATAGCAGGGGGGGCAGAACCGAACCCTGCGGCACCCCATAGGTTAGGGGCCTCGGGGACGATCTCTCCCTCCCACCAACACCGACTGCGACCTGTCCGAGAGGTAGGAGGAGAACCACTGTAAAACAGTGCCGCCCACCCCACCTCCCGCAGTCGTCGCAGAAGGATACCATGGTCGATGGATCGAAAGCCTGAGAGGTCGAGGAGAACCAGGATGGACGCATAGCCTCCATCTCTGGCTCTCCAGAGCCGATTCACTCGCCTGCCTTTACTCACATAGGAACTACTGTAAGTGACATCCCATTCCTAATCCATAGGGTTCGATATGGCATTGGTCCACCCTTTGCAGCTATAACAGCTTCAACTCTTCTGGAAGGCTGTCCACAAGGTTTAGGAGTGTGTTGATGGGAATCTTTGACCATTCTTCCAGAAGCGCATTTGGAGGTCACACACTGATGTGGACGAGTTTATGTGGCCTACCACTTCGTGGCTGTTGCTGTCGTTCCCAACACTTCCACGTTCTTATAATACAGCTGACAGTTGACTGTGGAATATTAGGAGCGAGGAAATGTCACGACTGGATTTGTTGCACAGGTGGCATCCTATCACAGTTCCACGCTGGAATTCACTGAGCTCCTGAGAGTGACCCATTCTTTCACAAATGTTTGTAAAAACAGTCTGCATGCCTAGGTATTTGATTTTATACACCTGTGGCCATGGAAGTGATTGGAACACCTGATTTGATTACTTGGATGGGTGAGCAAATACTTTTGGCAATATAGTGTATAATATTATGGTCTAAATCTAATGAGGATATAAAGTCCAGGAGGGGAAATGGTTTATTCTTTACTGGTGGTCAATGTTATTTTCTGTTTAAGACCCACCAAGGCCTCAGTTTGCCAGATGATGTCAGGGTTCCTAACAAACTCAATACAATCAAAACTCTGAGAATTGAGTGTCCCCAAAGTACAGATTTATTAGGCATGTCCAGAGGTAGCATTCGGCAGGTTCTGACCAGTTCTGGAGAACCGGAAGTGAAATTTTGAATAGTTCAGAGAACCAGTAAATACCAGCTCTGACTGGACCCGCCCCCATCTATTCTCTGCCTCCCGGGTCCCAGCTGATCGGGAGGAAATGGGGATTGTGCAGTATCTTTCCCCTGTCACGCCCACCAAGCCACCCACCAAGCCACACCCACAGAACCATAGTAAAAAAAAATGAATCCCACCACTGGGCATGTCATATTGGCACATCTGGTGAAAACCCAACTCTGGTTTGCCTCACCCAAATTAAAAGTTCTTTCCCCCCTTCAACAGTCCATCACATGGTCCAATCAGGTCACAATCCAAATTTCAGTGGGTTTCAGTCCATGCCTTCCCAGAACTGGTGAGAATGTCCTTGGCTCCCAAGAGAATAATGCTATTTTAATTATAATTCCTCATCTCTATTCCCCAACCGGCCCTGCTGTGGCAGCCCTGAAAATGCTTCAAAAATGGCTTCAAGGTTGACAGGTGACTTGACAGAAACCAAAAAATCCCCCCACAGGGATATTTACATTTTATCAGGCACTCTCAGAGTTGAGCTGCTGCTGGTTTGGACGGTTCAGATAAACGGTAGTTCCGGCCATTGGCTGGGCTTGTCTACCTGCCCCGCGCTATCCTATTTATCTCACTCTCTGGATTGTGTCCCCTCCCACGAACCCCAGCTGATTATTGTGCCTTACCTGCTCTACTTACTGCAGCTGCCTGAGAAGATTTGCTGTGTATTTGAAACAACGTGAAAGTAAGGAAGGTGTGCACACTCACATTTACGGCAAACCGGTTGTTAATGTAGGTGCAGCCACCTCCGGGCATTCTGTAGATAAGGAATCAACTTGTTGGAATAAGAAAGGAATGGTGAAGGGAGTAGAAAGAGGGGTTTGTGGAGATGATCATCCTCTCATTTCACTTTTGTTGACCTCCATACTAGGATAGTAATAGCACTTAGACTTATATATCACTTTATAGTGCTTTACAGTCCTCTCTAAGTGGTTTGCAGAGCCGGCATATTGCCCCCAACAATCTGGTCCCTCATTTTATTAATCTCAGAATAATGGAAGGCTAAGTCAACCTTGAGCCAGTGAGAATCGAGCTGCTGACATTCAGCAGAATTAGCCTGCAATATGGCATTCTAACCTGCATTCTTCCTAGTACAAGGTAAGTTTTCTGAAGCTAGTTTCATGCATTTGAAACTATATATCTCCAAGTTATTTGCGGAACAAAAGATTTTTTTCAATCCTTCAAATAATAAAAAATTAAGCATTGCATTTCTCAAAAAAGTCTTTCACAGTTAATTTTAAATTGAAGTTTAGATGTTAAGTTCCAAAGTGAATTGGTATAATCTTTAGATAGATAGAGTCTGCATTGGTCCAGTGGTGAAATTCAAATTATTTTACTACCGGTTCTGTGGGTGTGGCAGAGGAAGGATACTGCAAAATCTTCACTCCCACCCCACTCCAGGGGAAGGAGACTGGGAAATCCCCATTCCCACCCACTCTGGGACCAGCCAGAAGTGGTATTTGCCGGTTCTCCAAACTACTCAAAATTTCTGCTACTGGTTCTCCAGAACCTGCCAGAACCTGTGAATTTCACCCCTGCATTGGTCCCAACTCAACTCTGTGAGGAAGAAAATTCATAATCAGATGTTACCAGTGAAAAGGTCCTATGCTACATATCTACAGTATCTATAGCTACCAATGGTGAAACACAGTGAATATAATCCCTGGCAGATCTAAAGAAAAGAATTCCTAAAATCTTGTACTAAATGAACAGCAATTGATATTGTTACGGTGATGAGTTATTTTTCAATGTTGTGATGTGTTGGCAAGGAAACCATTATCTGCTTCTTGGGATCTACAAATAAAACAAGGAAATTGATGGAAATGACCAAGACCAAGCTAATCCACAGAGAAGTGTTACTTGTGGTGTGATCCATAATATATTCAACAGAAATGTAATGTGTTAGCAAATGATGACAAGTTTTAAATAAAATTCTCTCTTTATGCTTGGTTTGCAAAAGCTGCTTTGTGAATTTATATTACTTTATACAGTATGTACTCATGTAGTCATCCCTAAATTCTAAAGCTATTTCTATATAACTAACCCATTCAAATGCGGGGGGGATGCCATTAATGGTAGCAGCTATCTTCACTATGAAGAATTTAGATAATCAGTTTTGGGTGTTGCAATGTCAACATCTCTGAAAGGCACACTATAGAAAAGGCTGATGCCAGCCAGCTGGATCAGACAGTAAATACTTTATTTTTATAATATAAATTATTTCTGAAATAGAATTATTTCTATTAGTTCTGATTTCACTTAACACTTGTTCACAGTATCCTGTCCGTTTGGTTGTTTGCTATGAAACTAATTCTGCTAAAGTCACTGTCATGGTTGTCCTAAAGCTGATTTTTCAAGAGGCAACTGGCCTTTCAGTTTTTCTTTGAAGATATTTCGCTTCTCATCCAAGAAGCTTCTTTAGCTCTGACTGGATGGTGGGAAATGGAAGGAATAGCCAACACTCCAGAAGGAATGTTAAGATATAGAAGGATCTTGACAGACTTGAACACTATCTGACACTATCTAACACAATAAAATTCAGTGGTGAAATAAGTAAGGTTCTACATTTAGGCAAGAAAAACAAAATGCACAGGTACAGTATATGTGGCTCCTTGCTTAATAGTAAATGTGAGAGGGATCTTGGAGTCCTAGTGGACAACCATTTAAATATGAGCCAGTGTGTAGCAGCTGCCAAAAAAGCCAACACAGTTCTAGGCTGCATAAACAAAGGGATAGAATCAAGATCACTTGAATGGTTAATACCACTTTAAAATGCCTTGGTAAGGCCACACTTGGAATACTGCTTCCAGTTTTGGTCACCAGATGTAAGAAAGATGTTGAAACTCTAGAAAGTGCAAAGAAATCAACAAAGATGATTAGGGACCTGGAGGCTAAAACATACAAAGAACATTTGTGGAATTGGATATGTCTAGTTTAATGAAAAGAAGGACTAGCGGAGACATGATAGCAGTGTTCCAATATCTCAGGGGTCACCACAAAGAAGAGGGAGTCAAGATATTCTCCAAAGCAGCTGAGGGTAGGACAATTAATCAGTGGAACAACATGCCTCCAGAAGTTGTAAGTTTTTAAGAAATATAGTTTCCTGCCTAAGCAGGGGGTTGGACTTAGAAGACCTCCAAGGTCCCTTCCAACACTGTTATTCTATTCTATATAAGACTCAAACAGTGATTTATACTCCTTGCAGACAGCTGGTCATTTGCATTCTTTTAGTGAGTCATTAAAATGTGAACTATACAAGATTTATTTAATAAATTAGAATATTACACATACTTTTTAATCTGGAGATTGAATAACAACAAGGAAACGGTACAGTTGAGAAAAATAGGAAAATCTGGAGATGATATTGATGGTGCAACCTTCTTTTAAAAAACAACAATCACAAATTAAATTAAAAAGATTGGACAAATCCATTAATTTTGTCTTCTTCCAGCCTTGCTTTCATCTAGATTTCATTTTTCATATAAGATATATTTGTAAATGATGGTAAGTTGATATTAACAAAAAGTCCAATAAATACGCTAACTGTCTAACCATTTACCAGCACATATATTTGAAATCCAATAATTCATTTCAAAAGAATATTTAATGTAAGATTAATTCCACACCATAAATGTATCTGAATAAAGAAAGGTTCAAAGCCTGATTTTTAATAAACATTTTTTTTGCCTGGATCTTTCATTTCCCCCCCTCTCTTATTTTATCTAAAAGTCAGATAGCTCTTTCTTTCCAGTTTCTGAAGATTTTTATGAGCTCATCATAAAGAAATGAAGCAAATAAAGTAAGAATGGATCACCCGTCATTACTTTTTCATTAAACATTGAGTGAATATAAAGGAAATATTGGGTGGTGAGACAATTGGTCGAGATTCAGAATTCCAAAAACCAGTTTCATTTAATGCTGGGGAACAGTGGAAGATTCATACAAAATGGAGTCACTTCTCTCAAAGCAGAATTGAATTATGAAACTACACAGAAGTTTTTTGCAATCCCATGTAACATAGATGACTTGAAAGAGATTCAACATGTTTTGAAATATGACTCACAACAAATCTTAATGGTGATCAGATGCTTCCTGGGAGAGAACAAGAATATCTTTGAGGGTAAAGGTTCATTCTGTTCTCACCTAGGCTTCCTCAGCAGCACAAAGTCAACTCCTGATACACCGCTTTTATTTAATTTACAGTGAATCCTCTCCAGCAAAGTCTTTCCTCTCGCACAGTCTTTCAAGATAGTTCACAATTACCAACCTTTATCAGGCTTGGAGAGTGGCCAAGCCAATACTTTCAGATGCTGCAATACTTGGCAAGAATGCAGGAATGAACTAATTGTCTCCTGTAAACAACCCTCCCTTTTGCTCTTCTTTTATTCCTTATGGGAGGGGCCATTCACTGACAACCTGTGGCCTTACTCCAAGTCGACCCTTGTTCCTTAGCTGTTCCCTTTGTCTGGCAACTCTGCACATGCACATACTGAGAACAGGTTCCAACTGTTCTTCTGCCCCACTGATATCCAACTCCGAAGGCAGTTGATAATTGTCATACGGCCCTGGCCCTATCTCTGACTCAGAACACTTCCCTCCAGGACTGATCCATGTTCCTCCCCAACCTCCTCAATGTCTGAATCTGCTGCCAGCTCCACTGGCTGCTGTGCTCACACCAGTGGTGGGATTCAGCCAGTTCACACCACTTCAGAGGAACCGGTTGTTAACTTTCTGAGCAATTTGGTCAACTGGTTGTTGGAATAAATCATTAGGGAAGAGAACCGGTTGTTAAATTATGTGAATCCCACCATTGGCCAAACACATTATCTGAGCTTGTGGGTTGGTTTACAAACATTTCATTACCAGACTAGCTAACATCTTCAGTGGAGCTTAGGGGATTCAGTGTTCTTCTGCTTATAAGAGTTTCCGGTCTGGGACTTCCGGGGGGATCTTAGCCGTCGGCAGCGGCTTAATTGAGCCGCTCCCAGACTTCTGGTTCGTTATCTAATTAAACACCCTTTAGATAACTCAAACTTCAGCTAGGAAGATTGTAGTGAGCGTCTCAGCTGGTAAGAACTTTTCCTTGCAGTTTGTGGCTTTTTTTTCTGCTGCAAACGAGGGGGGGGTTGTTTTTTTTAAGCTGAGTCATCTCCGGCCAGATCTCTCTGCTGTACTAACGGCACAAGGCCAAGACCCCCCCTTAGGACAAATTAATGAAATTATTTTTTTCTTATGAATTAATACAAGCAGAGCTCATATTTGAGAACTTTACGTCTGTTTTTTAGAAACTCAAGCTTCAGTGTCATTTTTTTTTTTTTAAAGATGGCGATTCTCCAGCCTTTGTATTGCAATGATGATACATTCCGGCAGCTTTTCTAATCAGCTTTTCTAATTATTCCCTTTGAAGAGACTTCCTTATCTAATTAAAGTTTTCAAAGGTCCTTTGTTGGCCCAAAGACATTCCGAACAGGGCTTTTCTGTTTTTTGTTTTTTGTTTTTTTGTTGAACTGTTTGGCGTAATGCCAGCTCTTTGAAATCCTCCGTAAAATTTTTGGCAAAAAAGGGAGAATTTTTTTTCCTCTTCTTGGCATAGTGATTTGTTAAGTGCTTGAAGCAAAGATATTATGACTTCCAAGTCGAATCCAGCGAAATTACCTCCTAAATCTGCTTCTCCCATACCCGGCACAAAGTCACAGCCCCCACCTTCTATGCCCCCTAGTGGAGATGTAGTAACAAAAGAATTTTTGTTGGAAATGTTTAGAGAATCAAGGGAACAGAATTTGGAAGCTCTTAGAGAGTTCAGAGAAGAAATAAGGAAAGAGATAAGCAATGAGATAAAAGCCTCATATGATAAATTTGATACCAAGATTACCAAAATAAATGATGATATGTGGGAATCGTAAACGTACTTACAGAATATTTCTGGAATGGAAGAGAACTTAGAAACTCTCAATGAAGCCAAAATTAATTTGACATCTAAAACCGAAGAGGTGGAACGAAAAGTTGAAAATGCTGAAAAACAATGATTATGATACAGTATAACCAGATGGAACTTGCATTAAGAGTTAGGGGGCTGCGTGAAGAGAGACAGGAGAACTTAAAGCAGATGTTTTCTGAGGCCTTTGACTGTCTGGTGGGAAACCGGGATCCAATCTTGATTGGCAGATTGATAAAATTTTTCGCGTCAACTCCTGGGCGGCAAAACAAAAGCAACTCCCCCGAGACGTGGTAATATATTTTGTTACAAGAGAATCCAGAAATAAGATATTACAAGTCCTATAATACCAAGCTTCAAATTGGCGGACAGGATTTGATGGTTTGAAAGAGATACCACCTCAAATGCTAAGAGCCAGAAGAGATTATGCTTTTTGGTGGAAGAGCTCAGAAAGCGCCAGATACAGTACATGGGATGCCCCGTTTGGCATCATAGTTACATTTGATAAGCAAAGATATCGTCTCAACTCTGTATGGAAAGCTCGAGATTTCTATCAATAAGATTCTGAAAGTGGGGCACCCTGACCATCGGGATATGGAGAAAACCACAAGCAGGACAAGAGAAACAGCAAACTACACAATCACCAGACAAAACGTATCATCTCCCCTCCCAGAGCAAGGGTTAAGGAACAAAGATCTAACCATATGACCACCAGACAAACAGAAAAACAAGCCATAACGCAACAATCTTTACAATTTTCGGCCATTGACCAAGGAGCTACAGCAACAAGCTCAGAAGCTGTGGGAGGAGCTAGACCCAAGGTGAGACAGGCCATGCGGGAGGCTCTAAAAAAGCTTCAGGCAACTAAAAATGACAACTAAGATTCTGACATGGAATGTTAATGGACTGAACTCTCCACAGAAGAGAAGAAAAATTTCATTATCTTAAACAATCTAAGAATGAATAATTTGTTTGCAGGAAACTCATATCAAAATAACTGATCAAAAATATCTGTCCAATCCCAAACTTGGTCACACTTTGTGACCTCTGCTACGGAAAAAAAAATGTATAGTAGTATACTTAAGGAAAGACATTAAAGCTGAGTTAATCGAAGCAGATCCCTTTGGAAGATATATCGCATTAGATTAATCTTAGAAGGGAAAAAGACACTGCTTTTGGGAATCTACGCTCCTAATCAACAACAAGATGGATTTTATAGAAATCTCCATGCTAAATTAGTACAGTGGGACTTTAAGTCGTGCATACTATTGGGTGATTGGAATGGCGTGATTGACACCAAAAGAGATAAGAAGACATCTCGCCCGAATACTAAATTCCGAGCCAAACTACCCAATCCTTTTTGACATGATAGACGACTTCGAACTGCGAGATGTTTGGCGTGAAAGGCATGCAGAAGAATATGACTTTACCTTCTTCTCCGACAGACATCAATCTTTTTCAAGGATTGACTTTATATTAATACTAATGATTTACTTTCTAGGGTGAAGAAGACAAAGATTACGGCTAGAGCCCTTTCGGATCATAACCCAGTTTGGATGGAGCTGGGAAGGGTAGTTCAGGCTACAAGGTCCTGGAGGCTGAATGAAATTTATCAGATATGAAAAGTATGTTAATGATTGTAAAAATTGTTATCTGAATACTTTGTTTTTAACATGAATAAGGGTACACCTATGGATATATGGGATGCAAGCAAAGCCTATATGAGAGGAGTATTGATAAATATAAATAAAATACATAGACATAAACAAGGGCAAAAACGTAAAGAATTGGAAGAGGAAATTAAAGGGAAAGAGCATGAATTAATATTGAACCCAGGTGATACAAAGACTAAAGAAGCAATTTCCATACTAAAATCTCAATTTGATATGCTGATTTCTGACCAGGTAGCCACCAGTTTATTATGCTAAACATAATACTTTGTAATGCAAATAAACCCGGTAGATGGTTGGCTTATCAGATCAGGAAAAAAAGGAAATTCGAAATGTATCCAAATTGTGTTACAGAGGGAAGGAAGTGTTTCAGCAGGAAGAGTCCAAAAGGGATTTCGAGAATTTTTACAGAGTTGTATAAAGGGACAAAATTAGGGACTTAGATATAAATAAATACTTAGATAAAGAGAAATCCCCCTAGTTAGCGAAGAACATAGGTATAGGTTGAACCAACCAATAACCTCTGGGGAAATCCTGCAGGTAATCAAACAATTAAAGCTAGGAAAGCACCAGGTACAGATGGCTTAACAGCCGTTTATTATAAAACTTACAGTTAGAAATGGTAGAACCTCTTAGAGAATTATTTAATAAAATTCAATCGGAAGGTAAGTGCCCCCCTCATGGAAGACAGCGTTTATATCGTTGATACCCAAAGAAGACCAAGATCTTACTCAGCCGAAAAATTATAGACCTATTTCACTACTTAATGTAGATTATAAATTTTTACCAAAATATTAGCAATAGTTAATGGTGGTTATTCAACAACTGATACATACTGACCAAACAGGTTTTATACAGGGTAGACAGATGAAAGCAATGTCAGGTTAATTACTAATGCATTAGAATACTTGGGAAAGAATAATCAAATCCCTGCCGCATTCATATTTTTGGACGCTGAGAAAGCCTTTGATCGAGTCAATTGGCAATTCTTGTTGAAGATATTGCAAAAAATGCAGATAGGAGATGGCTTTTTAAGGTCAATTGGTGCAATATATCAGCAGCAAAAAGCCCAAATTATAGTTAATGGAAGTTTAACAGATTCCTTTCAAATAGAAAAAGGTACAAGACAGGGTTGTCCTTTGTCCCACTATTGTTTATTATAACTTTGGAAGTATTGCTGAACAAGATACGGGCTTTGGATGCTTTAAAAGGGATTAAGATCAGACAGCAAGATACAGAGTCCGCGCTTTTGCGGACGACTTGGTCATAATATTGAAACAACCGCAGGAATCCAGCAAGGTTTTAATGAATACGATTAATCAATATGGTCAAGTCTCTGGATTTAAAATTAATTTAGGAAAAACCAAAATTAGCAATGAATATGAATACCAAACAGAAGGAAGAATTGGGAGTGATTTAGGATGTGAGGTTTTAAAAAAGTCAAATATCTTGGAGTTAATATTTTAACTTCAAATGGGAAATTATACAAGCATAATTATGAACCACTCTGGCATAGTATACAAATGGAGATGAAAAGGTGGGAGAAACTGCATTTATCTTTGTTGGGAAGGATAGCGGCAGTGAAAATGAATATTTTACCAAAATTTTTATTTTTGTTTCAAATGTTACCAATACTTAAAAGATGCGAACCTTCTAGAATGGCAGAAGGGTATCAACAAATTTGTATGGGCAGGAAAGAAGCCGAGGGTTAAGATGAAAATAATGCAAGATGTACGAAAGAGGAGGATTGAAATTACCAAATTTAAAATTATATTATGATGCAGTGGCTTTATCTGCAATTAGTGATTGGATCCATTTACCAATGACAGAATACTGAATATGAGGGACATGATTTGGTATATGGTTGGCATGCTTACTTGTTATTCAACAAAAAACTGGATAAGAATTTCAAAAATCATATTTTAAGAAATGCCTTATTGCGGGTTTGGAAAAAAATCAACATAAACTAAATGACAAGTTGCCCATGTGGGCAATTCCTAGACATGCAATTGAAAATATAAATATAGAACAAAACACGATAGAACCACTTATAGACAACTTCTTAATACAGAAAGAGGGGTGCTGCAATTAAAATCTTTAGAGGTACTTAAAAAGAGAAGGTAGTTCAAACGTGGTTTCAGTATGGCCAATTACAGGCCAGGTGGAAAATAGACCAAAAAATAGGTTTTGTAATAGCTGAGGATAACTTGTTTAAACAAATAAGAGATCAAAGTTTAATGCACATAAAGAGGATATATAATGTATTAGTACAGATGGACTCAGAAACCGAAATGGTTAAAGATTGTATGATAAAATGGGCTCAGAATATTGAAGAACCTATAATGCTGGACACATGGGAAAAAATATGGGTAAGAATGTAAAATTTACACAAGCACAAAATTTGAGAGAAAATTTTTATAAGAGTTTTATAGATGGCACCTAGATCCCAAAAAGCTTGCTTCTATGTATTCAAATGTTCAGCCTAAATGTTGGAGATGTGGTTCTTTCGATGCTACATATTTTCATATATGGTGGACATGTCGTAATGTTAAGGCATTTTGGATAAAAATTTGGTGGATCCTGCAAAATATCTTCAAAAAAAGGATAAAATTCACTCCCAAACTGTTTTTACTAGGTATAGTACTGACTTCGTAGCAGTAGAGATTAATTTGGTTCTGTACTTAATAACGGCAGCAAGACTCTTGGTGGCGCAATACTGGAAGAAGAAAGACCTGCCTACAATTCAAGAATGGACTTTAAAGGTTACAAACTTAGCCGAAATGGCAAAAATTTCAGCATATCTTAAAGAACATTCAAATGAGAAGTATAAACGAGACTGGAAAAAATGGATTGATTATATACAAAGCAAATATGGGACTAGGAAATTCCAGATAGCTTATGCTTAAAATTAGTAATAACGTAAATTGTTAAAAATTTGGGTAACAGCAAGAAGCTGAGTTCAATGTAGAGATATTTTAGACTGTGATTGTCAAAAAGTTATACCATGTATGGGCTCTGGGAAGTCGGGGGGAGGGAAGGGAGGCGGGGATCTAGGGGGAGGGGGGGAGGGGGAAATATAATAGTGTTAAATTCTAAAGCATGATTGCACTTGTATACTGTGGTTTTTTAATGTTAGTGTTAAAACAGAACAAACTGAATATCGGAAAGTAAGAGATACCGAAGGGAGGAGCTGAATGAAAGAAGAAGGAGAGCAGAGAGAGTGAGAGAGAGGAGGAGGAAAGGAAGGGAGGGAATGGATTAAGAGAGGGAGTGATAGGGTTAGGGTTAGACAGAGGGGGAGGGGAAGTAGGTGTAGAGGGGTATGAGAGAAGGAAGAATGAAAGTTGGAGGGGGATGAAAGAGGGTGTATGGTGGGCTAAGGCGGTATATTGGGTTTGTATGTAGGGGGCATTCTCTATAAAAGCGAGGGCTGTGTTTATTACTCAATGTTATATCTCTCGGTTGCACAGTAAACATGTGATTGTAGAATGAAATGGAAATAAAAAGATTTGTACTAAAAAAAAAAAAGATGCAAATTAAACAAAACGAACTAGGCAGACACATTAGCTGGGATCATGCATTGAGTGACCATGTATGATTATGTTGGATTTTACATTGTGTATTATTGTTCTTTTTGAGACAGTTGAGTCAATAAAAACAAATGATGGTGAAAAAAGAGTTTCCGGTCTGGACGTGTTAAGTGAGGGTGTCATGGCAGCCTCCCAGTAACCAAGAAAGAAACCACTCAACTCCATTTTGCAGAATTAAGAGTACTTTTACTGGTCATGAGTAGATAGCAACTAGGCAAAGCAAGATCTGAGGCAAAAGCGCGCGTAATCATAGATATCAATATGTGACCCAACCCCTTCCCCGTGGTAACCCCATCCCTTAGTCCAATCCGCACACCCCTCAGGTGTCATGTGGGAGACATCTTCAAAAAGCATCATCAGGTTGGTATGCTGGACAGTTGGCCTTGGCTGCAAATCCTCTATCTGCAACATGCTCAGATAGATAGTGAGTAGACGGTGAGAACAACTCCCTTTTACAGTCACTCCTGCACTGAACACTTCCCCACCCAAATACCATGCCCCCCCCCCATTTCAATGGCAGCTGAAAGCAAGCAGCATAACAGAGACTGACAGAGGGTCTTGTAATGGGTTCTGTGATGGGTCAGCTGTGAGTCATCAGTGAGAATCTTGTGATGGGTATTCTGAGAGGGAGGTTACATCAGGTGAGGGTCATTGGGAGGTGAACTGGTGGGGCGGGGGCTTGCCTGGGTTGGTTGAGGGATAGCTTTCTACTAAAATTCACTGTTGCACTAGAAGAGATGAAAATCACCACTTTTAAGTTTTAAATGAAGGTCACTGTTGAAAAAAAATATTAAACTACCAGAAAATTATGTAATTTATGCAGTAAGTTTCTTTTCATAGTCTCACAATATTCTTCTATTGGTTTTGGAAGCATGCTTAGTGGTGAGACCAAAGGCCACCCATCCAGAGGAGTGTCTATAGGGTTACAGAATGGAGTAAAAGTAGCCCAAATGGATGCTATGACTCAGTGGTGGGTTTCAAAAATTGTTCGAAAATACTCTGTGGGTGTGGCCTCCTTTGTGGCTGTGGCTTGCCACTCATGTGACCGGATGGGAGTGGCTTGCCCATGTGACCGGATATGAAGATGCCGATGACACTTGTCAGAACCACCTTAAATTACCTCTGCACTGGCATGCATAAGAATATGATGTAAACTTGTTTTTTTAAAGGCATCTTTGGTTTGCGTTAAAACAACTTCAACACACGCAATGTTCTGATTGCACCACAAACGCAGTAGTCATCCTTACCTTTCACAGAGGCACTGAGTTTTATAAATGAGCATGATAGTGTAGAATAATCATATCCAAGGACCAATGGTGGGTTTCAAAAAAATTTGGAACCTCTTCTGTAGGTGTGGCCTGCTTTCTGGGTCCACTGGTGGAACCTCTTCTAACCGGTTCGGTAGATTTGACGAACCGGTTCTACTGAATAGGTGCGAACTGGTAGGAACCCACCTCTGCTATGACTACAAGATTAAAGCTCTGCTCCTTTTTCAACATGTGACCAACATGGCAGTCATAACCACCATCTTGATTGATTGTATTTCTATATGTTGGGAAGCAAATATTTCATATTCGGTGAGCCATTTGGCTATTAAATTGCTCTGTTTGCTTACTGAGGTCTTAATCAATATTATGTTTCACATCAGCATATTATAACAGTGTGCTTTAATTCTGGAGATATTTATCTTTCTTCCTTAATGTTGTCCATTATTTAATATGCATTTTCATTGTTAGTCACTTTGAACAATATAATGAATCATTAATAAAAAGGTAGATTAATTAAACAATAAGCACAAGAGTACCACACTCCATCCCTAACAATTCATCAAAATACTCTTCTTCTTTGAAAGAAATTTCAAAAGAAACTTCTTTTTCATCAAACCATATAAGAACTGGCTTTAAAAAACATGCAAGAGATTTTTTCTCCCTGCATGGCACTAAAACAGACATGTGCAACAATGAATATAGTTTATGGCCTGTAGACATTGATAAATGGCTTAAATTTGGGTCATGCTGTGACATCTGGCAAGCTTAATTGCAGAATTGCTATTTTAGGATGTCACATAGGCTCCTAGTTCAGTGAGTTCCTAGTAAGTGATAATTTTTGGTTTTGGAAAGCATCCTGAATGTTACTTTCCACATTTCCTTAATTTAAATTTTTTTTAAAAAAAATGAAGATAAAATGCTAGGGAACGGAAAGTTTGAGCTACCCACTTATTTCTCCAAAGAAGTAATAACAAGATTACTTGCAACAACCTGCGTGAAAGCAATCACTTCAGCTATGGGAACTAAAGCTTAATTATAGTCCTGTGAGAATTGTATTCATTGATGATCTCACTGCATCTCTCTTGATTTGCATATCATTGTGACTAAAGTAATTTTAATGCAAAAATAAATGATTAGCAGTGTCACGCAGAGAAAAAAAATATTCTTTCTCCTATTTCATGTACCACTGAAATAGGGAATATAGGAAAAATGCAATGTGGCAGTTCTCTCTCCCAATATCATAGAAGGATTGGATAACAACTGATTAATATAATTTGAAGAGGATAAGGTTCATCAAAAGTAAGGTTCTACATTTAGGCAAGAAAGACAAATGCACAGGTACAGTATATGTGGTACCTTGTTCAATAGTAGTAACTGTGAGAGGGATCTTGGATTCCTAGTGGACAACCATTTAAATATGAGCCAGCAGTATGCAGCAGCTGCCAAAAAAGCCAACACAATTCTGGGCAGCATAAAGAAGAGGGATACAATCAAGATCATTTGAACTGTTAATACCACTTTATAAGGCCTTGATAAGGCCACACTTGGAATACTGCATTCAGTTTTGGTCACCACAATGTGGAAAAGATGCTGAGACTCTAGCAAGAGTGCAGAGAAGAGCAATAAAGATGATTAGGGGACTGGGGATGTATATGGCTTTCCAATATGGCTTTCTGTCGTGATGGTCTCTTGTGACGAGCCAATAGACAGAGAAAGGAAGCAGTCTGCTTCCTCCCATATTTGGGCATACCAGGGGTTGTAACTTTAAATACATACCTATTCCCTGGCTCAGCTGATAAGGAGAAGAACTCTGTGGCTTAATGGTTAACACATCTGCCTAAGATGCAATACAGCACAAGTTCTAATCCCAGTAAGCGTATGGCTAGCTGATGAGAGCTAAATAGCTTGAAATAGATCTATACTAGTCTCTATTTATTTATCAGCACAAATACAACATACATACATATATACATACATACATACACACACACACACACCCATACACATACACATACACTAAACAGCCCAATGTTCTAACTATTAATAGCCTTCAAATTACAGCCACAATTGAGCCCAAAATTTCTGTTATTAAGCGAGACAGTTGAATTTTGCCCCAATTTCTTGCCACAGTTGTTATGTGGATCGCTGCAGTTGATAACTTAGTCACATGGTTGTTAACTAGATCTGTCTTTCCCATTGACTTTTCTTGATAGAAGGTTACAAAAGGTGACCCCAGGAGCCCAGAACACTGCAACTGTCATAAATATGAATCAGTTGTCATGTATCTGCATTTTGATCATGAGACTGTGGGTAATACAATAGTCATAAGTATGAAAAATGTTCATAAATCACTTTGTTCAGGGCTGTTGTAATCTTAAATGGTCACTAAATTAACTGTTGTAAGTCTAGGACTACCTGTACTTGTACCAGCCAAAATGAGAAAAAGTAAAACCAATTAAGTTTCTTGGGAAGTTTAATTATAAAACATCTGGAACAGTGATGAAATTCAATTTTTTGTACTACTGGTTATGTGGAAGTGCCTTGGTGGGCATGACAGGGGAAGGATACCTTAAAATCTCCATTCCCACCCGACTCCAAGGAAAGGATACTGCAAAATCTCCATTCCCACCCGACTCCAGGGGAAGGATACTACAAAATATCCAATCCCTCCTCCCTCCAAGGGAAGGATACTGCAAAATCCTCATTCCTTCCCCACTCCAGGGGAAGATTACTGCAAAATCTCCATTCTCACCCCACTCCAAGGGAAGGATACTGCAAAATCTCCATTCTCACCCCACTCCAGGGGAAGGATACTGCAAAATATCCAATCCCTCCTCCCTCCAAGGGAAGGATACTGCAAAATCCTCATTCCTTCCCCACTCCAGGGTAAGATTACTGCAAAATCTCCATTCTCACCCCACTCCAGGGGAAGATTACTGCAAAATCTCCATTCTCACCCCACTCCAGGGGATGGATACTGCAAAATCTCCATTCCCACTTCACTCTGGGGCCAGCCAGAGGTGGTATTTGTCAGTTCTCCAAAGTACTCAAAATTTCCGCTCCCGGTTCTCCAGAACCTGTCAGAAGCTGCTGAATTTCACCCTGATCTGGAGGACATAAAATAAGGGAAGGATAACCTACTATAATCTAGAGAGACAAGGTGGCACAGTGGTCAGAGTGCAGTACTGCAGGCTATTTCAGGTGACTGTTAGCTGCAGTTCGGCAGTTCAAATCTCACCAGCTCAAGGTTGACTCAGCCTTCCATCCTTCCGAGGTGGGTAAAATGTGGACCCAGATTGTTGGGGGCAATAGGTTGACTCTGTAAAACTGCTTAGAGAGGGCTGTAAAAGCACTATGAAGAGGTATAGAAGTCTAAGTGCTGTTGCTAAGTGCTGTTGCTACTGCGTGGCTGTACAATCCAGACTCAATGGTTGTCTGAGGTTCCCAGAGAGAAAGCTCAGAAGGGAAGCGTTTAATGGGAGTAGTACAGAACATAATAACAAATCAAGCATCTAAGGATTTCTTGACCATCTCTTCGTGGGCCAACAGTTTTTCCTTATGAAATTCAATTCACATTAGTTATCACTTCGAGGCTTTCTCTTTCTCTTCGACATGCCTTTGAAAAATTCTAATAGCCAAATCATGAAAGGAGCACTTTAACAGCAACTTAACGCTGCATGAGTTCAGGTACGATGTGACCCATCAAAGCATTTCTCCAGCTACGGACTTAATGTTCTTCACTATTTGTCACCAGTAACTAGAGCGGAAAAAAGAAGCTGCAGCTCAAAGCGTCAACATTAAATTCTTGCAAATATTTCATTAAATGATTGATCAATTAGCAAAATCAGCTGAGATGCTGTACCTCAACTGAAGAGGCTACTCTAGTGTACAAAATTGGTTTAATTGCTTGCAGACTACAGATTGGTTTGTTTGAAGTATGAAATCTGCACCTGAAAAAGACGGATCACCTTAACGATCAGCTTAAAACAGGGCATTGTTGAGGAAGAAGGCGGGGCTTAGCAGTGAGAAGACGGAGTTTCAGGCTATTCCTGAAATTCCTCTATTCCGAAGGATTTTTGGACGGGTTCTTTGAACCCTAGCTGTCCCGGAGACGACAGTGAAAGGTGAGGGGAGACCCAGTGACCTCAGAGACGTTCGCAAAGTCTCTGGGGGGGGGGGGTATTAACCCCTCTTGCCAATTCCTTTCTGGATTAGCTGCGTGCTAACTGAAGCTGCAGGTTGCCCCTAAGAATGGCAGAAGTGATGTCATCTGGTAAGCTGATTTTATTATTCAAGAGAGACTGTCCGCACTAAAAGCTTAAGCTAATTGAAACCAAGAATAGAAGAATCTAGCGGCGAATTGGTTTTTTTTAATGGATTTATGGCTGGTGGCTACTTTATTTCTTAAACGCTTCAAGGAACTCTTCGACACCCCCCCTGACTCTTTTTAAGTGGATCGTAAAGTTACTTTCTACTAATTAGCCCTTCACGATCTGACATTTTTATTACTTGGCTGTGTTACGATCAGATAAGATTGCACAGTTTCCAGCGTGTTTTTACTTGCAATTTCACTACGACACATCATGGCGTCTGAAAATACTTCTAAGGTCTCACTCCAGATTCTTTTCTCCGCATGTCGAGAGCTTTTTGACTCCTTTCAGAGACTGGAAAAAAATTGGATCATCTGATTTTAAAACATGAAGGAAAAACTGAGATCGTTGAATGTTTGAAGGTTCCTGAAATACAAATGGAAAATGTGAGATGGCGTTTGGTCTATCTCAGAGGAAAGGAGGGGGGAGCTATAAAGAAGATTCATTTAAAGAGACAGAGTGCAGGAGAAATGAAATTCCACCCTTGAGAATTAAAGTCAATTTGAAAAGTTTTACAAGCCCGGGACAACATTATTATTTCATCACTGACATTCAGAGCCAAAAGGTGCGAAGATATCTTTGTCTGGACTTGCTTATAAAAACATTTGGTAAATTTATCCAACGGATGGCAATTGGTTTGAGAAGATTTTGCTACTGGAGGGACACAGGCTGACAGATGGAAGAATACAATTTAAAATTAGCTAAATCTGATTACTTTAATTTGTAATAGATATAGCTGAATAATAACTGATATGGATAGTAATGTATATAATGTGGAATTGGCTGATAGATTGAAAATACAATTGAAAACTAGCTAAACCTAATTGCTCTTTTTTGTAACAGATATAGCTGAATAATAATTGATATTGATAGTAATGTATATAATGTGGAGTTGATATGATAAAACAATTGGATATGAGAAAACATTTTGGATTATACATAAAGAGTATTAATTACAATAATTATCACTATAAAAAAACTAAATAAAACATACAATCAAATGTTAATCAATACTGGGAAAATGTTATGATATATGATATAATTAAATATTATGGATGTTCAGCTAAAATAGGACATGAGGATTTGATGTCAATAGAGGACTTTACAAGTAAGTAAATGAAATGTCAGCATGTGTTATGGATTAATTTTGGCATAGCTAAGGATGAAGGATGTTTAAATAACTATAGGTAATTAAAAATGGAGGTATAATGATGTTAATATGGTAAACATTTGAGTTAAGATATTTGAATTAATATGAGTTAATGGAAGAAGCACCAAAGCATGTTGTAACCAGTTGATATACTTCTTCTTTTTATAATAGATACCTGTGTTTTGTTTTTTTCCTGCCTTGTCCTTTGTTGTTTTTGTCTTTTTTTTTGTTTTACTTTTTTTTTTGCCTTTTCTTTTTGATTTTTCTTTCCCACTGGTGTGGGCATGTATTTTCAAGATTATTACTTTTTTAATATCTTTAAATAATAATTACAGTCAAATGAAAATGGATATATAATAATGCTTGAGTAATATGAGTTATGTTTGTTGACCGTGGAGGAGATGTACCAAAGTTTATCTGTAATCGATTGATACATTTTCTACAGATGTAAAGAAAGATGCTGTACCTGTTTCAAATTAAAATTAAAAAAACATTTATTAAAAAAAAAACAAAAAAAAACAGGGCATTGTTGAAGAGTCAGATACCACTTGCTCCTCTCCATAATATCATACACGCCATTTCAGAAGAATGAAAAAAGACCCCTGGTGGCGGAGTGGTTCAAGTGCAGTATTGCAGGCAAACTCTGCCCACCCTGGAGTTTGATCCTGATGGGTGCATAAGGTTGACTCAGCCTTCCATCCTTCCTTTGTGAATAACACGGGGACCCAGATTGTCGAAGGGCAATATGCAAATATTGCTTTTACATTGCAAACTGTTCAGAGAGCGCTGTAAATTAGTGGCCACCAACCGTGGAGTTCCTCAAAAATTTTTGGGTGGTCCACAGGAAAATCATTTGCATTTTTATATTGCACTAAATACTATTTATCTTTTTAAA
The DNA here is from genome assembly GCF_009769535.1 of Thamnophis elegans. Lineage (NCBI taxonomy): Eukaryota > Metazoa > Chordata > Lepidosauria > Squamata > Natricidae > Thamnophis > Thamnophis elegans. Next base: position 13,380,628 of record NC_045546.1, on the reverse strand, counting down.
AAAAAACACATTGGTGGTCCGCTGGATTTAAAATTATGAATTTAGTGCCCCCTGAGGTCCGAAAATTTGGTGACCCCTGCTATAAAGCACTTAAGGTATAGGTAAAGGTTCCCCTCTCACATATGTGCTAGTCGTTCCCGACTCTAGGGGTCGGTGCTCATCTTTGTTTCAAAACCAAAGAGCTAGCACTGTCCAAAGATGTCTCTGTGATCATGTGACCAACATGACTAAACACCAAAGGTGCATGGAGCGCTGTTACCTTCCCACCAAAGGTGGTACCTATTTTTCTACTTGCATTCTTATGTGCTTTCAAGCTGCTAGGTTGGCAGAAGCTGGGACATGTAATGGGAGCTCGATCCATTATGCAGTGCTAGGGATTCGAACCATCAAACTGCTGAGTTTGTCTAAGATGGTTTAGAAATGTACTTTTGGACTAACTTTTGGACTAATCCGAAGCCCTCCACTTCTATCATAAAATATCCCATCTATGGAATTATGTATAAGCATCAGGAGTAACACTAGTAATAAAGGTAGAAGTAATAGCCGAGAATGTAATTCCATAAGAGCTTTTTGGCAGAGATCAGGACCTTCTTGTTAAAGATGGCAGTGCTGGGTTTGCATTTAGAAATGAAAGAAGTCATTCCTTCTATATTTCAAGAGCAGAACTCCTATAAAATATTAAATACTTTAAACACCAAGTCCAAAATTATTTAACTCTGCTACCACATCATAATGGGGTATGCAACAAAATCTAATTGTGGAAAGCTGTGTAATCACTTTTGGTTGAATGCAGTTAGTTCCAATTTTATTAAAGCCTGAGGGCATACAGGGACATTCCAATTCAGAGTTCAAACTTCCATGCACATAGGCTCAACTTTCTCTTCCTACACATTAGATGGGCTCAAAAATGTCCCTCTTTATCAGGACCATTTTGGGGGATTTACAGTTCTAGGCTGCATAAACAGAGGGACAGAATTAAGATGGCGTGAGGTGTTAATACCACTTTATAATGCCTTGGTAAGGCCACACTTGGAATACGGCATCCAGTTTTGGTCACCATGATGTAGAAAAGATGCTGAGATTCTAGAAAGAGTGCAGAGAAGAGCAAGAAAGAGGATTAGGGGACTGGAGGCTAAAACATGAAGAAGGGTTGCAGGAACTGATATGTCTAGTTTAAAGAAAAGAAGGACTAGGGGACATGATAGCAGTCTTCCGATAGCCCAGGGTTGCCACAAAGAAGGAGGCAGCTATTCTCCAGGTACCTGAGGGCAGAACAAGAAGCAATGGGTTGAAACTAATTAAGGAGAGAAGCACTTAGAACTGAGGAGAAATTTCCTGACAGTTAGCACAATTAATCATGGAACCCTTGCCTCTAGAAGTTATGCCCCAACACTGGAAGTCTTTAAGAAGATGTTGGATAGCCATTTGACTGAATGTATAGGGTTTCCTGCCTAGCAGGGGGTTGGACTAGAAGACCTCCAAGGTCCCTTACAACTCTGCTATTGTATGGCATTAGAGTCCCAAAGTCTATATTTCTATGACAGGCGTGTCAAACTTCATACCCAGGTTGGATCCAACCCACGGGGTGCTTAGATCTGGCCTGTGGGGCCACCCTAGAAACAGCAAAGGATTGGTCTGTGGTGCCTCTGTGAAGCAAAAACGGAGCACTGGAGGGCTGCGTACAGCCCCCCCCCTCCATTTTTGCTGGCAGAGGGTTGTAGGCAGCCATCGCGGCCAAATACAGGGCCTGGGGGATCACACACCCCCAAACTCCATTTTCACTGTCAGGCTATCAAAACAAACTAAAACAAAAGAAAGGAGAAATGTTTCTCCTTTTGCATTTGAGCATGCAAGAAGGACAGAAAGGAAAAGGGAAAGAGGAAAGACAAGAAAAGAAGGGAAGATGGAGGAAGAAGAAGGAGAATGAAAGGGAAGGAAAAAGAAGAGGAAGGAAGGAAGAGAAGAAGAAGGAAGGAAGAAGGAAGGAAGGAAGGAAGGAAGGAAGGAAAGAAGACTATAATGTGAGGGAGGGTCTGAGGGAAGTCATTCCTTAGCACTTAGCCCCCAACATGAGTGATGGTGAACTGGCCATGCCCCCCTGGCCATGCCTCAGCAAGGTCATACATAACCCTGATGCAGCCCTCAATGAAATTGAGTTTGACACCCTTGTTATATGATATAACTTAACAAGTTATACGTTTTTCCCCTGGAATCTTGATTCTGCTTCTATGAAAAACTCTATTTTGAAATTACGAATTTCTATTTATCTCCCTTCCTGGATTGGGGGTCCCCAAATATTAAAATGCATTGTCCACAAAGAATATGTAGAATTAATACTCTAGCATTAAAATACTCAAAACAGTGATGAGCGAGGCTTCATGTTTTATCCTTGGCTATTCTTAATGGGAAATATACCCAAAGTGCTCATATGTATGAGACCTTGTCCATGAACCACAAACACTATAAAGTAAAGGTAAAGGTTCCCCTCACACATATGTGCTCGTTGTTCCCGACTCTAGGGGACAGTGCTCATTTCTGTTTCAAAGCCGAACTGCCAGCACTGTTTGAAGACATTTCCGTGGTCATGTGGCCGACATGACTAAATGCCAAAGGAACACTGAACGCTGTTGCCTTCCCACCAAAGGTGGTTCCTATTTTTTCTACTTGCATTTTACGTGCTTTCGAACTGCTAGGTTGGCAGAAGATGGGAGAAGTAACAGGAGCTCACTCCGTTATGAGGCGCTAGGGATTCGAACCACCGAACTGCCAACCATTCTGATCGCAAGTTCAGCCTCTTAGCCACTGAGCCACCATGTCCCCTATACAAACTATAGATACTACCAATCATGTGATTATGATAGCAGTTTTCCAATGATTTAGGGATTGTCACAAAGAAAAGGGGAGCCAACCTATTCTCCAAAGCTCCAGAAGGCAGGACGAGAAGTAATAAATGAAAACTTATCTAGAACCTAGAACTAAGGAAAGATGTCCCTATAGTGAGAACAATTAATCAGTAGAACAAGTTATCTCCAGAAGTTGTGGATATTTCATCACTGGACATTTTTAAGAGATTGCACAGCCTTTTATCTAGAATGGTATATAGCCGTGATGGTGAACTATGGCCCCGTGCCTGAAGTGGCACGCAGAGCCATCTCCCTGGCACACAAGCCGTTGCCTGTTGCCCTTTGCTCTTCCAGGTTTTGATGCTGGCCAGCTGGTCTTCACGCATGTGGGGGCTGGAAACTGGAACAGCAGACACCCAGTGCACATGTGCGTGGCAGGCGCTGCTCTTCTGGCTTCCAGCATCTGCATGGCCGCTGGTCAGCTGGTTTTGTGCACACATATGAGGATTCTGGTTTTCGTGCACACATATGTGCCAGAAACCAGAAACCAGGAAACCACAAGAGCAGCCACCCAGTGTGCATGCACATGCAGGGAAGATGAACTTCCGGTTTCTGGAACATGCACATGCGCTCCCATTTCAGCATGAGGTCTGAAAGGTTCGCCAACACTGGTATCGGGTCTCCTGCTTGGGAAGGGAGTTGAAGTAAAGACCTCCAAGGTCTCTTCCAACTCTGTTATTTTACATTGCTCCTATTACCAATGTACCGTATTTTCGGAGTATAAGGCGCACCGGAGTATAAGACGCACCAAAATTTTGAAGAGGCAATTTTTTTTAAAAAAAGGTTTTGCACTCTGCAAGCTTCCCAAAATGGCCCGTTTTTCATGAAACAGGCCTGGTTTTTTTTCCAAAAAAGGCATGAATAGCATTTAGGGGGCTTGCAGAGTGCTCCTGGGGGTGCCCCCCCACATGAGCAAAAAATGGCCCATTTTTCGTGAAAACAGGCTGTTTTTGTTAAAAAAAGGCATGCATAGCCTTACTAGCTTATAGAGTTCTCCCGGGGGCTGGGGGTGGGAACTGAGCAAAAACAGCCAGTTTTTCACACATTTCTGTCTTCCCAGCCCCTAGCAGCTCTTGGAAAGCCTTCTACAGGCTCTGCACGGCCATTTTGGTGAAGGGGGCGGGGTTTCAGGAGGCAAAAAATGCTGTATTCAGTGTATAAGACGCACCCAGATTTTCACAGCCTCTTTTTTTGAGGGAAAAAGGTGCATCTTATACTCCGAAAATACGGTAATCAGGAAACTTTCATTCTTCTTCATTGATACGTGCTATCTGTGAAAGTTTCATTCTTAACTTTCCCTCTCTAGATAAGGAACCATTTATTACATGTAGAGTTGCTAGATTGTCCCTAGCAGCAATTAAAATGTACAAACAGATAATTAAGTGTACTGGGCATGATAAAATACATCATCTCTTATTTTATTTTATTTTTTAATCTTTATGTGCTTTACATCCTTTTGTGGCCTTCAGAGGCCCCTCTTTACTCTTAGTATTAAGAATTTTATAGAGATATTTTAGTACTTTAATTTTATAGTATCATGATCGCAATCTAGCTTTTAGTTGCGTTTTATCTCCTATATGTGTATGACATATTACTGCAGTGGGTGTAATTTTTCTCGCTTATATTTTTTTAAAATGCTGGTTTATGATTTGGTTTCATTTGATTGATAGATAGATTGATTGATGTAGGAATATGTAAATGCAAATGCTGCATTTTTATAGCATCCACCTATTGGGGGATCTAAAAAAAAAAAACACACTGACATTTTGTGCACAGTACACTGGAATAAATATATGTCTTTTGACAGTTAACCATGCTTCCACTTGTTGTATATCAGAAGGGCAGGGTAAAAAAAATTAGTGCAATGGAAGGAAAATTCAGATTTATAACCATGTTATAAGTCCAGTGAAATTGATGTGATGAGCAGTAATGCCAAGATTGAGCAAACTTTTACATTTCTCTGGCTCAAAGAAAGATACACATATTCAGGGGTGAAATTCAGCCTATTTGGACTGGTTCGAGTGAACCGGATGCTAGCTTTACATCTGGTTCGCCAACCGGTAGTTTCAAGGACTAGCTGGCCATGCCCCCTTACTCCGCCCCTCCAGGAGTCTCCACACAGCCCATTTTGGATGCCATGTAAGTGCAGGGCCCAGGCGGATGCTCTGGGAAGGCAAAAAAAAAGGCCTCACAGAAGTTCCAGAAGACTGGAAACAGGCCCGTTTCTGGCCTCCTCATGGGCTCCGGAGCCCAGGGGCAGCCATTTTTGCCCTCCTGGAGGCTCAAGGAAAGCCTCCGGAGCCTGAGGAGTTCAAAAACACCCCCCACTATGATGCAGGAGACCAAGTAGGCCACGCCCACCATGGCCACACCCACCCAGCAACCAGGCAACCCACTGGTTGCTAAAATTTTCCAATCCCCCCCTGCAGTTATTGTGATTGAAGAGGCTGTTTCTGTGCACAGGATGGGTAAAGGTGAAGCGAGTGATACGGAGACAAGCATGTCTGTTAAAAACTGGTTTTGTTTTCCGCATTTCCAGAACTTTATTTATAGGTAAAAATAATTATCACCATTACCCTCACACATGCATACAAAATTAAAGCATCTATCATTATCCTAAGCAAACCCTTTTGATGTGTGGTACCATGTAATAATATTTTCTCTCTTCTCGTGCTATTTTAAAATGTTACGTTCTTAGACTAAAACAAGCACCCTGATTCAAACCATTATCGCTATTACAAGCTGCAGAGCATGTGGGTTAAACTGCTCCTTTTCAACCTGTCACATTTTGATGTTCTTGCCTCACCAATTACTCCTGTGATCAGAACAAGGAATATTTGAATGATATGCGGACTCTCTGAGAACTTGTGATACTTTTATTTAAACTTCTTTTGCTTCATCAAATTCCATGAGGGCGTCTCCCAAACTCAGCTTTAAAAATCCCCAAGGGTTTCAGTTGAGGAGGAATCTATCAAGAGCTAATGGAGCTGCCTGCCATGCTTATTGCCCATGTGAGGAATTAACTTCATAACTGATGCCCAATGGGTTTGCTTTTATATACAGATTAACAGAGTTGGAAGAGACCTTGTAGGTCTTCTAGTCCTAGATGGTGCAGACCTACACCATTTCTGGCAAATGGCTGTCCAGTCTCTTTTTGAAAGCTTCCAGTGATGAAACGCCCACAACTTCTGAAGGCAACTTCTGTTCCATTAATGATTCTCGCTGTCAGAAAATTTATCCTTATTTCCAGGTTGAATCTCTCCATGTTCAGTTTCCATCCATTATTCTTTGTCTGGCCTACAGGTGCTTTGGGAAATAGATTGACCCTCTCCTCTCTGTGACAGAATATTCCCCGTTAGGAAACAAAGACAGCCAGGGTGAGTTCAAAGCAGCAATAGCAATAGCAATAGCAGTTAGACTTATATACCGCTTCATAGGGCTTTCAGCCCTCTCTAAGCGGTTTACAGAGTCAGCACATCGCCCCCACAGTCTGGGTCCTCATTTCACCCACCTCAGAAGGATGGAAGGCTGAGTCAACCTTGAGCCGGTGAGATTAGAACCACTGAACTGCAGATAACAGTCAGCTGAAGTGGCCTGCAGTACTGCACCCTAACCACTGCGCCACCTCGGCTCTAGAACAATGCACAACAGAAACAATACAACGAATAATCCTTGGTCATTTTCAAACATTGACTAAGTTAAAAATGTTTCCAAAGGAATTAGAACTTCTCAAGCAGCTTGAGAATTGACTAAGGTAAAAATTCTCAAATTATTTTTGCTGTGAAAGAACACTTTGGGGAAATTGGAGATCAGATTTTGACACATTCCAATTATACTGGCAAGTATCTACAATGTTTCCTAATGATAGCTTCATTTTTTTCTGAACAAATTGATGGGAGCAGGGGTGGGCTTCAAAAATTTTAGCAAGGGGTTTTCTGCCCAGTTGCTGGGTGGGTGTAGCCATGGTGGGCATGGCCTAATCGGCCTCCTGCACCACAGTGGGGGGGATTTGCCCTCCCCAGGCTCTGGAGGCTTTCCTCAAACCTCCGGGAGGGCGTAAACAGCCCCCAGGCTCCGGAGGCCTGGAGAGGCTGTTTCTGACCTTTTGGAACTTCCAGTAAGCCCGTTGTTTGGCCTCCCTGAGCCTCAGCATATATACCCTGTACTTACCTGCATCAAAAACGGGCCACATGGGGACTCCTGGGAGGGGAAGGGTGGGGCCAGCCAGGAGTGGGATTTGGGGTTCTCCAAACTGCACAGAATCTTAGCTAGAGGTTCTCCCGAACCCCTGCGAATCCCCAGCTGCCTATCCCTGGATGGGAGGGATGCAGAGGAAACTCAGTGTTGGTAGCTTTCCAATCAATGTTTTTTACTCTATAATTTTCCATACATGTTTACTAATTTGATTGCCTTTTGGAACTAACAAAAGAGTTGTGAAATCACATAAATTCAGGGCACTTTCTCCATTTAAACTTTCTATTTCCAAAATCTTTTAAGACTCCGATATTGAATCTTAACCTTAAAAAACAAATTCACAGGTACCTTGCCAGAAATGCACAAACTGTTTTACAGCCACACCTAATAGTTTATTCACACAAATGAATAGTTATTCATTTGGTGATTACCAAAACACAGAATAAATGCTATAGTAACTAGGTGTCATTTTACTAATTGAATCCTCAACAGAGTTTAGTGTCATTCCTAAAGTAGCTAATAGCATGAACAAAGCATGACAACTGACATGTTAATTGCCTGAAGGTCTGTGGCTTATGCAACATATCAACATCTCACCCTGACTTGGCCAGAGAAAATTGCCACACACAACAGATAATTGCCTCCCATATCCCTAAGGATAAAATAGGATTGAACTATCCTTCTTGTGTAGCTCTCATTTAGGCTGAAGCTTCTGATGAAACATAAGTAATTAGTGGGATAAAAAGTCTTTAGTTTCTAGGAACTGTGCCCAACCGTAGTGTTTAAAGTGACATCTTTAGATGGATTTTTTTGTCCAGCACATATGTATAAGAACTACTAATCTTAGAAGGCAAGACTTAATTTTTACTTAATTTGAGGGGAATCAGAGCATTACAGGTAATCCAGCAGGATGAGCCAATTTTTGATATTCTTCCCAGGATCATGGTCTTTCCTGAACTGAATGATACTTGGAATAGTGCATCCAGTTTTGGTCACCACAATGTAAAAAAGATGTTGACTCAAGAAAAAATACAGAGAAAAGCAACAAAGATGATTAGGGGACTGGAGGCTTAAACATATACATGGTTGCTGGAAATGGGTATATCTAGTTTAATCAAAAGAAGGACTAGGGGAGACATGACAGCAGTGTTCCAATATCTCAGGGATCGCCACAAAGAAGAGGGAGTGAAACTATTCTCCAAAGCACCTGAGTGTAGAACAAGAAGCAATGGGTGGAAACGAATCAAGGAGAGAAGCAACTTAGAACTGAGGAGAAATTTCCTGACAGTGAAAACAATTAATCAGTGGAACAACTTGCCTGCAGAAGTTGTTGGTGCTCCAACACTGGAAAATTTTAAGAACTGGTTGGACAACCTTTCATCTGAAATGGTATAGGGTTTCCTGCTTGAACAGGGGTTGGACTAGAAGGTCCAACCCAAAGGACTCCAAGGTCCTTTCCAGCTCTATTTCTGTTACTCTGATAGTGAAATCGGAGGAGAATAAGGAGTTAGAATTCTTCAAAAACTAAACTAAGGTAGCCCTTAAGCAGGAAAGGATGTGTCTGTCTTCTTTCAATTTATCCCATTAATTTGCTTTTAAGAAAAAACTCAGTATGGACATTTGTATACATTGCATGCACATTTATTCTAATTTCTACTTTCCCGGCCATATCCCTTATTCAAATATATGCAGTAGTGAAAGAAATATTCTTTAATGCAAAGCGTTTCACCTTGCTTCATTAATATCCATATTTTTGTGCATATAATTTAGAAAAGTGAGAGTACTGAAATAATTTACATATTTGACCAGGAAAGACAAATAAGGTAAGTTAGCATAAAAATATGACATGAATAAATTCTCCCCCTTCCTATTTACCTGTCCTTCAAAAGACCTATGGTTACAATACAGTCTCCTCAGGTAATTAATTCAGCTCTTGGCAAGAACCAATACTAGATGAGGGCTGTCAAACTCCCAGCCTGCGGACTGGATGCATCTGCACTGGCCACACCCATGCTCTGTTTAGCGAAGGGGAAAATAGTCCCGATATATCACATGATGCTGCCATGATGACATGAGTTTGACACCCCTGGTCTAGGTAGCTATCCTGACATCTCAATTCTGGGTAGTTGGGTTACTACTATGGTACTTACCTCACAGAAAGTTGAGAAGCATTTAAATATTGTTCTATTGCTATTATAAAGTAAACATCTGGTCACCATTGTCAAAGTCCAACAATGCCATGAACCCATCAAAAGGATATCAATATCAGTCAAGTGATCTGAAATATAAACTAAAGATCACTGAAAATAGAAAGTCCTTTGGACAGACAAACACGGAAAACTATACTGTACACTGAGATTGGGAGGCTGTTGCAGAAACTCTTGTAACAAAATACTTTTCTGTCTGTAAAAGGAATATTGAGATCGGAATAGCAATGGCACTTATACTTTATATCACTTCACAGTGCTTTATAGCCCTCTAAGCAGTTTACAGAGTCAGCATATTGCCCACAATAATCTGGTCCTCATTTTACTGACCTTGAAAAGATGGAAGGCTGAGTCAAATTTGAGCCAGTCAGGATCGAACTGCTGACTGTGAGCAGAGTTAGCCTACAATACTGCATTCTAACCACGGTGCCACCACAGCTCTGAATGCATGTGTTATCCACCAAGCGCCACCAGTTTCTAAAAAAAAAAATGTCATGAATTAAGTCTGTGATGGAAACCAATACTATAACACTTTAGATGTTTTCTGACTGACAGTTCCTAAAATCCTTTCCCAACAGGCTATTTTAAATGAAGCAGCTGAAAACTGTATTTCTGCAATATTGAGGTTCCCCATGCTTATAGCATTACAGTGGGATTCTATTTTTCTGGAATTTGGTTTTAAGTGAAGAAGCAATACTTTTTAAGTAAGAATAAATCCAGAATTATCTCTGAAGACTAAGTTAAGTTTTTTAAGGCAGTGTTCTGCATTTCCTGCATTTGATATAAAGGTTTATTTAATGACACACTAATATACATATGTTAGAGACACTGTCTGTTGTACTTACTCTAAATATAGAATGAAACACTCATCCTTATCTTTTTCTATTTGATAACTTAATTATGCATACAGAGGAGAAAATTAATCAAAATGAAACACTGCTTCTCAAGAATGTTGGCTATATAGTCCCCATTAGTTAAAGTTAAGTTAAATTAAATAAGGAAATTTGCAGAAGTTTAGCTTCATGGTTATATTTATTTTAAAATTTCCACAATTACCTTTTGATGTCAGAACAGGTGACACAGTAACCCATATCAGAAAAAGCAATATTCATTTAGACCTGTTTTTTTTCTAGGTGAAGCTATAATTATTACCGGCAGATAATTAATTACTAATTACTTGAATTATATAATTATGTAGCACTAGAATTTTTTTTTTAAAAAACTGTCCTTTTGGCAGTTTCTGTCAAGGGATAATTGTAAAGAAATGTTAAATTTTATTAATTTAAGTAATTCCTCACCAGATACATTTTAGAACTCAAACGATCTTATTATCTTTTTCTTAGACTCTTCCATTCCACAGAAGTAAAACACAGATGTATAAATGTTTTAAAATTCTGTTATCTTCTGCAACATTTAAAAAAAAATGTTTGGCCAATAATAATGAGCTATCGTATTTCTAATATTTTTGCATTCTTTATGTTTTGATAGAATCATAGAGTGATAAACAGACATATTTACCCCTCAGACATGCTACATTTGGTAAATCCCAATGCCTTAATGAATAGATGCTCACCAACTTGTTCTTTGTTGAATGTTTTTTTACCTCATCCATTCACCTTCTCTCTCTCTTTTGCTTCACCTCTACCAGCTGAGGAACATTTTGGGATAGATCCCCGAAAGATGTCTCAGCCATCTTGTGCATCTCATCACTACCCTTATAGAGTTGCGTTTCATCGCAGAATTACATCCAATTGCCTCTTTTGATCAACTGGACAAGGAGTTCTGTTTGAGAAAGACTGTGTCAAGAGTGAAACATTGGCAGCTATGTGGCTCTTCATTTCAACTCATCATTAGAGTAAGAGGGCGAGGTGTTTTGCCAATTATTTATGTGACATATATGTATGTATGTATATCACTACTTCCATTCTCTGTCCTTCGGCTCGTCATAAGAGACCATCCAGGCAGAAACCCAATATTTTTACTGTTGCCTTTTTGTTACATTTTGTTGTATTTGTGCTGATAAATAAATAAAGGGAGACTAGTATAGATCTATTTCAAGCTATTTAGATTGAATCTAATAGATAGAATCTAATAGATACCTTTCACCCTGGCTTCGCTGATAACGGATAAGAGCCTGTGGCCTAATGGCTAAGATGTCTGCCTAGTATGCAATATAGCCCAGGTTCAAATCCCAGTAAGGGTATGGCTAGCTGATGAGAGCTAAATAGCTTGAAATAGATCTATACTAGTCTCCCTTTATTTATTTATCAGCACAAATACAACAAAATGTAATAAAAAGGCAACAGTAAAAATTGGGTTTCTGCCTGGATGGTCTCTTGTGACGAGCTGAAGGACAGAGAATGGAAGTAGTGACCTTCCTCCCATATTTGGGCATACTGGGGGTTGTAATTATATATATATATATATATATATATATATATATATATATATATATTATATATATATATATATGTGTGTGTGTGTGTGTGTGTGTGTGTGTGTGTGTGTGTGTGTGTGTGTGTGTGTGTTGCATTTGTGCTGATAATAAATAAAGGGAGACTAGTATAGATCTATTTCAAACTATTTAGCTCTCATCAGCTAGCCATACCCTTACTGGGAATCGAACCTGGGCTGTATTACATATCAGGCAGTTATATTAGCCACTAAGCCACAGGCTCTCCCTTTATCTTCCTTTATATTATGTAAAAGCCATATACCATTCACATCATGAAATCTCCAGAACTGCAAAGCCTACAAACATGAAATTTGGCACGTATGTTCCTCTTGGCTTCTAGGTGCTTGCTAAGAAAGGATTTTTCAAAATGACCATCATATCATCAGTATTTCTTATAACTTCCAGTTGCCTTATAGTAACACGGTCTGATGCTACCCCTTCACTAAACCATGTGTGGGCGTGGCCAGCACATGACTCATCTGGCCTATGGGCCAGGAACTGACACTTGCCTCACATTCTGTTACCTCAGTTCAAACTGGCAGATGTTCCACTGCTTCACTCAGGAGTGGTCTGGGGCTCCTTACAGTACTAAACATTGGTACCTCACCAAAATGTCTGCATCTTCCACCTATGGAACTGCTTCCAAACTCAAGGTGGTGGGAGTGGGCGTGGCCAGCATGTGAGTTTAGACATTGTACTCCCCCTTCCCACCTGGAAAGAACTCTGGTCCAACAGCCAGTTGCCTCACATTCCAAAAAGCCAGGGGTGCTGGTGGCCCAATCACATATTTTCATACAGAAGCATGGGTATCCAGCTAGTACTATATACTTAATGGGCACATTGATTTCAGCCACCCATTTATTATGTAGCAAATATTTCCAAAGATTCGGATATAGATATGATATAGCTATAATGCATTTTAGGGAACAGGGGTCCAAAAATTTATAGACCAGTTGGTGATACCAGACTCCTCCTGACTTTAGATCCACCAGTCAACTGTTAAGTGTAATGAGTGAACTTTGCACTTGAAATATCTTATGGAAGCTACTTAGCTATTAAAACCATTTTAGCAGAAGATCAAGAAGATCTGAAGGGAAGGTGAAGTGACCCTGGATCTTAAATAACCTTTGATATGATCCCAAGTGGTAAGGAGAGAAACGTATTTTCAATGCAAACTATTGTGCTCAATTACTAGCTCTTTGAATATGCTTATTTAACAATCAGGTACAACTCTCAAGGCCAAAATGTCAGAGGCTGAAACAGGAATGAATTTCCACAACTTTGCTTTTAATACGTTTTAGTAATCGTTTAGAAAAAATATATGATCTAGCTCACTCCCAAACCCATGCCAACCAATCAATTTTACATATTTTACTATGCTCATTAATATAGCCATGCTGTTTATGGCATTTCTCAATGGCTATAAGAGAGGCCTATTTGTGTTTGTTGTGTTGTGGATATGACGTCAACACTAAGATTACGTTTTTCTGCAAAACAACATTAAACAAGACTAACTAAAATATATAAGTTCACAGGTATCTCATAAACTCCTTTAGGAACATTGGGGTGATTTCTAGTTGCAAATACAAACAGTCTGGTTGTGCCACACCACACAGAACCAGAGGTGGTATTCAGCAGGTTCTGACCAGTTCTGGAGAACTAGTAGAGGAATTATGAGTAGTTCGAAGAACCGGAAAATACCATCTCTGACTGGCCCCACCCCCATCTATTCTCTGCCTCCTGAGTCCCAGTTGATCAGGAGGAAATGGGGATTTTGCAGTATCCTTCCCTGGAGTGTGGTGGGAATGGAGATTTTACAGTATCCTTCACCTGCCATGCCCACCAAGCCACACCATGCCCACCAAGCCATGCCCACAGAACTGGTAGTAAAAAAAAAAAGTGAATCCCACCACTTTGCAACCACTACCCCTCCCCCCCAAAATGTGACTTTCATTCCATTTGTTATTTCTTCCAGCAGGGAAGGTTTCTAGGGATTTTCTACTTTAAAGACCCAGGAAGCAACATCAATGACTTTGAACACTGTCCAAATTTGTTCCTAGAAAGAATGTTGGCAACAGGAGATGATTTAAGGTATTTATCCATTAACTTAGTAAGTAATATTTGGCAATATTGGTAGTGCCACACTTGCTATACTGCATACAGTTTTGGTTGCCACGATGTAAAAAAGATGTGGAGACTCTAGAAAGAGTGCAGAGAAGAGCAAGAAAGATGATCAGGGGACTGGAGGCTGAAACAAAGGAAGAACAGTTGCAGGAACTGGGTATGTCTAATTAAATGAAAGAAGGACTAGGGGAGACATGATAGCAGTGCTCCAATATCTCAGGGGCTGCCACAAAGAAAGGAAGTCAGGCTGTTCTCCAAAGCACCTTAGGGTAGAACAAGAAGCAATGGGTGGAAACTAATCCAGGAGAGAAGCAACCTAGAACTAAGGAGAAATTTCCTGACAGTTAGAACACTTAATCAGTGGAACAACTTGCCTTCAGAAGGTATAAATGCTCCAATACTGGAAGTTTTTAAGAAAAGATTGGACAACCATTTGTCTGAAATTGTACAGGGTTTTCTGCCCAAGCAGTGGGTTGGACTAGAAGACCTCCAAGGTCCCTTCCAACTCTGTTATCCTAAATACATTTAACTCCTTGTTAAATATCTGCATTGTCCAAATGTGTGCAAATATGATATATTATGTTTGGAAGCAGAACTCATTTTGGTCGAAAACAGACCTGTCTGGATATATGGGCTAAATTTCGCCTTGATGCCAGTAGCTTGCTTTTTTTTTAAAAAAAAAAAAAACTGTAACATTTGTTTAGATCAATATGGAAGAAAAATCCTGAAGGAAAACCAAAGCTCTAAAATTTCTCATTTGGATTTGTGGCAGCATTGGGCTTTCAGAAAAGCCGGAGAACAATCAGACGAGGTATCTGCGATTGAGATTTACAAAGGGATAGAAATTCAATTTCCACTCATTGGTATGCAAGGTTAGATCATCATAGCTGTGCCTCTGCCACCTAGTTTTCTAATATCCCACTGCTGAGACATCAAAGATTTTATGTGAGCGTGATTTAATGCCCTTCCCCCTGACATTTATGATGGGCAGAGATCGGAGGATCATAAATGACCTTGGTAGGATTATCAAGAGGAAAACCGTAAATAATTCTCTCCATTTTGCAAATATATTAGTGGAATATGATTATGTCCCCTTGGAGGTATGTGCCAGGCAGTGAGGTTGAATGTTATGTTTGTTGCGTCTTAGGAAATGAAAGGCTGGGTGTTTTTTTACACCATAACAAAGTTTTCTGCAAATGCTTTTCTCATTAAGGCATCCATCTTTGTTTAATGCTTGTGCCCTCAGCTCAATTTTATTGTAGGTTATATATAACTGTTTTATTCTGTCTGCCTCTTCCACCCTCCAATATTATGTGTAAAATCATTTGGTCATTTATTATAAACTAGCTTCTTCAGATCTGATTGAATGGTGGGGAATTAGATATTAAAATTATATATTAAAATTGAACAGCCCTCTCTCAACAGAGGGGGAGAGATACAAAACCACCTATCCCCTCACAGTCCCCTTGACAGCTCCAAGAAGGTTTCATACCAGGGGTAGGATTCAGGGGTGGGGTCCGGCTTCTTTTACTGCCGGTTTGCCCAGGGATGCACTTTGGGTGCGCGCACGCTTGATGCGCGCTACGCATGCATACACAATAGTTTAAAAATTGTTTTGGGGCATGTGCAGAAGCAAAAACCAAGATGGCGTAGTATATGGCGCCACCAGGGTGGGTTTCTCACCCCGTTCCAACCGAACCGGTTGGAACAGGGCCGGCGGCGTCCTCGTGCACGTGCGGGGCGCACGCATGCGTACTAGCGTCTGTGCAATGCTCCAGCTGCTCCTGGAGGATCGCGCAGGCGCTGTATGCGTCCTGCGCATGCGTGGAAGCGCAGAACTCGTCAAAACTGGGTAAGAAGCGCGGGCGGGCGGGTGGGCCACTCGCCGTTCCCGGAAGTTACTTACTTCCGGGTTCGCTGACCAACCGGTTCGCAGGGACCGCCGCGAAGCGGTTGAAACCCACCCCTGGGCGCCACCGATAGAACTGGTTCAGGTCCGTGGATGGCCGAATTACTACCTACTCAGCCGAACCGGTCCAAACTGGTAGGAACTCACTACTGGTGTGATTCACTTACTTTCCCTACCACTTTGCAAACGTGGGTTGGATGCGTCAGGCAGAGCCTACATTCACCCCAGTTCCGCAAAGGCAAAAAACATCACAACACTTCACGATAATATTGCAACCTTCTGACAAGCAAAGTCGATGGAGGAGCCAGGTTCACTTAACAACCAGGTTACTAATTTATCAACTGCAGTGAATCAGTTAACAATGGTGGTAAGAATGGTCTTAAATGGGGCCAAACTCACTTAAGAATGTCTCACTTAACAACTGAAATGCAGTTGTAAGTCAAGGACTACTTGTAACTTGAAAAATTACCATCAAGACTCAATTTGTTGTGGTGCGCCAGCGGCCAACAGAATTGGCAACAGATTCAGACAGTGAGGAGGTTGGGGAGGAGTCTGGGGAAGTCTCTGATGCTCTGTGTCAGACGCAGATAGGGGCCCAGAGCCGTATGCCAGTTATCAGCTGCCTTCCGAGTCAGATATCAGTGAGGCAGACAAACAGCTGGAGCCTCTTCTCAGTGTGTGCATGCACAGAGTTATCAGACAAAGGAAACAGCTAAAGAACAGGAGTAGACATGGGAGTAAGGCCACAGATGGATGATGAAGACCCCTCCCAGAGGAATAAAGAGGAGAGAAAGGGGAGTGGAGTTTGCAGGAGACAGTTAGTTCACTTAATTGGTTCATGACTCTCAGAGTCTCCTGTCCAGGTTCTGCAGATATCAGCCTATCAGCTCTCCAAGCTAGATAAGGTCTGTGACTGTAATCTTCCTTTGAAAGACTTTGCTGGATGTGAATGAGCAGAATTCACAGTAAATTAATAAAAAGGAGTTTTGCCGGGACAAGGAATTTGTTCCATGCTCTTGGAAGTCTTCCTCAGAACACAATTAGGGTTCTTCAAAGCTTCATTCATTTACAATTGCTCATCATGTCTTGGTTTTCCCTGTTTTTTTTTTTTAATTGTTTATTCCAGTTCTGAGTGGAACTGAGTGGCACGTGGAAAAAAAGTGACTCAGACACGTCAATGTTTCGGCCTTTAATTGTTCGAAACTGCAGACGAGAGGAAAAAAGAAGAAAAAACTTTCCCATTTTCCCATTAAGTACAAACTGTCTCCGAAAGGGAGGAAAGAATGGTGACAATAGCAAAAACCGCTGTTGAGGCTTGCATTCTAATTTTGATCTACCTGCAGTAAAAGGAGCTCTATTAATTTTAGTAGTAGAGATTTTAATAAACCTTCCCTTCCCCCCAACTGTTTTATAGTCATTGGGATTGATAAGGTTAGTTATTTTGTTGATTAGGAAGGAAATGTTTTAAACTTCTGGGGTTCAAACTGGCCAACTCTTTTGCTCCAGATATGTAGAACTTTGTAGCTCAGCTCTTTCTAAACTTAAATGTAATTCAGCTGTCTGCCCTGTGCTATTACTGCTCTTCTTTTCTCTCTCTCTCTTTAGAAGCCCCTGTGAACTCCACAGGGCTTACTCCCAGGTAGGTAATATAGGAGGTATGGGAAACCTGCAAGCCTCTAGATGATGCTGACCCACAACTTTTGACATTTCTCACAGCCAGGAATGCTTTATGTGGCTGCTGGAAGCCGTACTACAACAATACCTTCCTATTCCTGGGGTATAGGCTTGCAGCCTTATGAATATGTACTGATATTGGGATCATATCAGAGGTAGGTTCTGACCAGTTCTGGAGAACCGGTAGCGGAAATTTTGAGTAGTGTGGAGAATCAGCAAATACCACATCTGACTGGTCCCACCCCCATCTATTCTCTGCCTCCCGAGTCCCAGCTGATCAGGAGAAATTGGGATTTTGCAGTATCTTTTCCCTGGAGTGGGGAGGGAATGGAGAGTTTACAGTATCCTTCCCTTGGAGTGGGGAGGGAATGTAGATTTTACAGTATCCTTTCCCTTGGAGTGGGGAGGAAATGGAGATTTTACAGTATCCTTCCCCTTGGAGTGGGGAGGAAATGTAGATTTTACAGTATCCTTCCCTTGGAGTGGAGAGGAAATGGAGATTTTACAGTATCCTTCCCTTGGAGTGGGGAAGAATGGAGATTTTACAGTATCCTTCCCCCCACCATGCCCACTGAACCATGCCCACCAAGCCCTGCCACGCCCACCAAGTCAGGCCCACAGAACTGGTAGTAAATTTTTGTGAATCCCTCCACTGGATCATATATGAGTAGTACCCACCTTACAGCTATTGGTTTAATAGCTGTTTGAAATTAAAAACACTGAAAAAAAGACTTATGGCCATTTTTCACACTTATGATTTTGCAGTATCCCTGTGATCATGTAATCAAAAATTGGACACTTGACAATTGGCAGTGTTTATGAAGGTTGCAATGTTCTGAGATCACCTGAGTGGGGAAGGGAGGGTTGGACTAGATGAGCTCCAAGGTTGCTTCCAACTCTGTTATTCAGGTTATCGGAGGGACCGTCTCTTGCCAATTACATCTACCCGACTTGCTAGAGTGGAAGGAATGTTGTGGGTCTCATCTCCAAGGGAGATATACTTGTTGGGGGCCAGAAGAAGGGCCTTCTCTGTGGTGGCTCCCTCTCTCTTGAACATCATTCCCCCAGAGATTAGAATAGCCCAAGTCTAACACTCATCCAGAAGGTGCTGAAGACCTGGTTCTGCCCGCAGGCCTGGGGAACCCAGAGTGGGATGGAGCCCATTAAATAACTAGCGTGATGTGTTGTCACTGTGGTGAGGGGTGGGGGCTATATTATTATTATTATTTTGATTATTTGATTAGTTTTATTTCACACACACACATACGTGTGTGTGTGTGTGAAGGTTCCATTGCACATATGTGCTAGTCATTCAAGACTCTAGGGGGCGGTGCTCATCTCCATTGCCAAGCTGAAAGCCAGCACTGTCCAAAGACGTCTCCATGGTCATGTGGCCGGCATGACTAAACAGCGAAGGCGTACGGAAGGCTGATATATAAACGATGTTTTTATACCTCTGTAAGCTGCCTTGAGTCACCATGTGCAAATAGGCAGCAATATAAATTTTCTAATAAATAAATTCTGTATTCTCAGCCTCAGCCCATTGAGGGTCCGATCGACCCAGCTGCGACTGCTCCATCAGGGTACTACTCTCCAAGCCTCGAACCTGATCAACACTTGGTGTGCTTACCTTTTGTGACCTTCTGACAAGCAAAGTCAACAGAGAAGCCAGATTCACTTAATAACGGAAGCCAGCTGTCAGGGTTCCAACCAATGGCCTAATTAAATCATGAGACTCACACCAGGTTTCGAAAGAAACCCATTATTTATTAGGAGCGTCATACCAGCACAGACCAAATGAAGCCAACTCTGACCCTCTAAATTTACGTCCCGGTTCTGACCCTGTTTCCCCCCTCCCCCCAAGGTATGTCATCAGTCACATTCTCTAACAAAACAATTTCATAGGTTGTAGAGATCACTCCTCTCCGGCCACTGTGGGTTTCTGTGGAGACGGCCTTGCCTTATCAGATGGAAAGTGCTGTTTTGACTGAGATACCAGCATCCTTGAGAGATACTTTGCAAGTTGACATTTGGCTCCCCTCACTTCCTGAAGGCGACCTGTGCAAAGCAAAGACATTTGAGTACAAGTATAGATTTTAGGGTTGCAATTCTCCCCCAGTGGATTGTCTGCATGGAATTTAGCTATGAGGCAGTCCCCAGACTCACTTAACAACCATGTTATTATCTTAATCATCATCATTCTCACCATTGTCTATCCACTGAAGGATGAAGGCCCATTTGCTTGTTTCTAACCATATGGTCCTGAGCTTTCTTTTGCCAATTGGGCCACAATACTTGTTGATGTTGTCACTCCATCTTGTTTTAGGTTCTTGCTAAGCAAGACCTTTGTTAAGTGAGTTTGGCCCCTCTTTATGACCTCTTGCAATAGGCTCTTCTCCAGTGAGTCCTTCCTTCTGATTAGATGGCCAAAGTATTTGAGTTTCATCTTCAGGATCTGGCCTTCTAAAGAGCACTCAGGGTTGATCTTCTGTAGGACTGACCAGTTTGATTGCCTTGCAGTTCAAGGGACTTGCAGGAGTCTTCTCCATTCACCATAGTTCATAGTTATATGGCAACTTTCACAGCCATATGTTGCAAAGGGAAAACCATAGCCTTAACTATGCGCACTTTTGTTGTCTCTGCTTTTTTTGTATGCTGTCTAGATTTGCCATAGCTAGCCTCCCAGCAATCCTATCTCCCCAATAGACAAAAATGAACATCTTATTAAAATGCAATATAATCAACACATTCATTGTGTTAATGTCCTATGACAAGGTATAGAAAAAAAATCATAACAAGATAAACTATTTAAATTTAAGAATGCATTGAAATTACATGCATTTAAATTTGTAACTAAGACACCAAACTCATTTTCACAGACTAAATGTAATCGGTGTTTTTCATACTTGGCAACTTTAAGATCTATGGTCTTCCATTCAGTTCCTCATGCTGGCTAGGGAATTCTGGGCATTGAAGTCCACACATTTTAATGCTGCCAAGTTGGAAAATCACTGAGTAATGGATGCAATTATTTTCAGCATGAAGGTCAATATTCCTGTTTAGATGGTATGCTTAAACCACTCCAATATCTCTCTTTTTTTGCTGCCATCTCTTTCCCTTCTGGCTTCTTGCATGCCAGATATCAAAACCCTGGTCTTTGCAAGGTTGGCAAATCTGGTTAAATAGTCCAGAACAGTTAACTGGCACCGAATGACCTGGATTCTTTGTGGCTAATTAAACTCTCCTTGTGATCTAATTGTTTTACTTTTGCTTCTAGGTACCCTGATGAAGATCAAATCAAACACCTACAAAAATAAGGACCCTGTAAAGCAGGGGCTCCCACCGAGGGGTGGGCTTCAAAAATTTTAACAAGAAGTTCTCTGACCAGTTGCTGTGTGGGCGTGGCCATGGTGGGTGTGGCCTAGTCAGTCTCCTGCATCACAGCATGGGAGGTGGGGTGTTTTTGACTCCCTGGGCTCCAAAAGCTTTCCTTGAGCCTCCAAGAGGGTGAAAACAGCTCCCAGGCTCTGGAGGCCCTCTGAAGGCCAGAAATGGGCCTGTTTCCGGCCTTATCAAACTTCCAGTAGGCCTGTTTTGCCCTCTGAGCCTCCATGTGTGCCCTGCACTTACCTGCATTCAAAATGGGCTGTGTGGGGACTCCTGGGAGGGGCAGGGTGGGTGGGCAAGGCCAGCCGGAGTGGGATTTGGGGGTTCTCCAAACCTCACAGAATCTTAGCTAGAAATTCCCCCAAACCCCTGCAAACTCCCAGAACACAGGGCAGATAGCAGCATCTCCGGTCAGTGCAGGGGCGTGGTCAGCACTGTGACATCTCATGTACAGACACAGAGCTGCTCTCTCCTGCATGCCACACTTGTGCACAATCATCATCAGTTCTTGGTTCTAGGCTGTTCACACTTTTTCATCGCAATTCATGTTAGCTCATCATTCTTCAACCTTTATGTTATGGCTCCACGAAAGTGTATTAATTCGCCAGACAGTTTCTGTTTCATCTGTGGTGAATATAGTGTTGAAGCAACAGCAGAATATTACAGACTTTGTGAAAAAAACTATTTTGCATACTTTGGACTAAAAATTGGAGATCAAGATTAAGTTTGTGCGCCTCATAAGTGTGCAAACGGTGTGTTGAGACCTCCGAAACTGGTTCAAGAGTAAGAAAAAATCTTTCCATTATGGGATTCCTATGGTATGGTGAGAGCAAAAGAACCATAGTGATGACTGTTACTTTTGTTCATGCGATGTGAAAGGTTTAATTCCAAATGGAAGCATTCCATTTCATACCCCAATCTTCACTCAGCAATTCGTCCCATCCCCCATGGCACAGATATACCAGTATTCAAGCCCCCTGCTACCTTGGAAGATACCTAGCTCTGATGAAGGTGAAGTCATACCTGAACCAGATGACGAATCAAGTTCTGACTTTGAAGATGATACAAGACCAAAATTGTTTTCTCAGGAGGAGATGAATGATTTGGTAAGACTTGAATCTTCCCAAAGATGCTGCTGAGTTACTCAGATCAAGGCTGAAAAGCAGGAATTTATTGTTGCCAGGAGTGTCATCTTCATGGTTCAGACATTGTGAAAAGAAGTTTGTTCCTTACTTCGCCCAGGAAGACAAGTTGGTTTATTGCATCCATGTTGAAGGTCTGATGGGTCAATTTAAAATCCAATATGATTCAGAGCAATGGTGTCTTTTTATAGATTCTTCAAAAAGAAGTCTCAAAGCAGTTGTACTCCGCAACGGTTTTTATGCTTCCTTACCTGTAGGTCATTCCGTACACTTGAAGGAAATCTATGAGAACTTGGAATTGGTTCTTCATAAACTTAAATATGAAGACCATGGTTGACAAGTGTGTGGGGACTTGAAGGTCTTGTGCATGTTGGTCGAGCAACAAGCTGGGTATACCAAATCTTGTTTTCTGTGTCTATGGGACAGTCGAGACTGACAAAATCACTGGACCAAGAATTGGCAGCTGAGGGTGCTAACAGTGGGTGAAAAAAATGTCCTCCGAGAAACTTTGGTACCTTCCCATAAAGTTCTTCTACCACCTCTCCACATAAAATCGGGATTGATGAAGCAATTCATAAAACCACTTCCAAGAGATGGAGAATGCTTCAAATACTTGGTCACCAAGTTTCCATGCCTGTCAGAGGCAAATTGAAGGAAGGTGTGTTCATCGGACCAGACATTAGAAGGCTTACGGTTGATCAAGAGTTTGTCAGTACCATGACGGATCCTCAAAAGAAGGGTGAATTGCATTTAAAGAAGTCGTGCAGAAATTTTGAGGCATAACAAAGATCCTCACTACAAAAAGATTGTCAGAAGAATCAAGCTTTAGGTTGCCTGATGAGTTTGAAAGTGCATTTCCTCCAGTCCCACCTTCACTACTTTCCTGAAAATTTGGGAGCTGTGAGTGAGGAACAATGTGAACGATTCCACCAAGACATTAAAGAGATGTAAAGGAGATACCAGGGAAAATGGAGCATTACAATGATGGCAGACTACTGTTGGATGCTTCAGAGAGACGTTCCAGATGTTACTCACAAGCGTAAACGCACCAAGAGAGCCTCACAAGGAAGAAGATCGAGTTTGTGGTGTAGGTGAGCTCATTTCAGTTCAAAAAAGGATTTTCATGAAATATTGTAATAAAACTTTAATTTATAAGTCTATTTCCATTTATTTTGAGGTATTGCCTTATTTAACATAGTTACCTAAATTGTCAGGAAACGTGATGTCCTATGACAAAATGGGATTTTGGGATTCAGCGCACCAAAAACATAAAGATTTTGTGGAATAACCAAAACAGCTCTCGAAAAATTTTTTTTGCAGACCTGTGATATTTCTTCCAACATTAGCATCAAAGTTTGACTTTGAAGTACCCTTAATATGTTCTGACCTAGGCTTCCCAAGAGCGTGAAACAAACTCCTTATCCCAACAAAAAAACCTTTTATTAATTTACTGTGAATTCTGCTCATTCACATACAGCAAATTCTTTCAAGGGAGGATTTACAGTCACAGACCTTATCTGGCTTGGAGAGCTGCCAGGCCAATCTCTGCGAAACTTGGTAAGGAGTTTTGGAGTGTCACGAACCAATTAAGCGAACTAATTGTCTCCCCCAAATTCCATTCCCCTTTCGCTCCTCTTTTATTTCCCCTGGGAGGGGCCATTCATTCTCTGGCCTTACTCCCAAGTCAACCCCTGTTCTTTAGCTGTTCCCTTCGTCTAGCACTCTGCACATGCGCACACTGGGAACAGGCTCCAGCTGTTCTTCTGCCTCACTGATGTCTGACTCTGAAGGCAGATGATAACTGGCATATGGCTCTGGCTCCCTCTCTGCCCTCCAACACAGAATCCTCATCAGAGCCTTCCCCAGACTCCAAGACTGGCCCAACTTCCTCCCCAACCTCTTCACTGTCTGAATCTGCTGCCAGTTCCACTGCCACTGGCAGGCCACAACAGGTATTCTGATCCTTTTTTCCTCAAGTCCAGCCACACATTGTGAGTCATCTCCTTTCTTTGAAATAAATTCTATTGCATGCCTACTCTGGACCCCCTTGTACTTCAGCAAATCTCCTCTTTAACGAAAGACCCCTTTCCATCTACTTCTATAAACCATTTCAGCAGCTTTCTGATTGCTGATTAAAAAGGGAAATGAATGGGGTTTGTTTTTTACTGCTTTAACCTAAAGCCACTGTGAAACTAGATGGCCCTTGTACTGCTGGTTTCTGTACTCTGGCTGTTATTTTTCTAAACTGTTCTTTCCTTTCAGTGTGCAGTGTTCGTGTTTCTGTTTTAATGCTATTTATCATCCAGCAGACAAAAGCAATTTGAAGTAGCTTCACCTTTTATTTTAGCAAGACAGTTTTTTCCAAAATAAAAAAGAGAGATAAGAATAATAAGCATACACCGCAGATGGTTTTCATTATTTTTGCACTATTTTGCATTAAGACATAAATGACAGAAAAATACATCTTGCGTATCAGATGAAAGATACTGGCATATAAGCAACAATTGGAATACACAGGTAACTAAGTCATCTGGAAACCTAGCAGAAGAATTTGCCAAGTTATTAGAGTTAATCTTGGGCAGTTTCATTCTAAATTAGCAGGCTTTGTCAATTAGTTGTAGTTTGGTGTGTTGCTACTGGAAATATTAACTTTATAACCAGATTAAGAATATTGTATGGATTCAGTATGGGGATGCGGTGGCTCAGTGACTAAGATGCTGAGTGTGTCGATCAGAAGCTGAGCTGTTGATCTGAAAGTCAGCAGTTCAGCAGTTCGAATCCCTAGTGCCGCGTAACAGAGTAAGCTCCTGTTACTCGTCCCACTGCCTGTCAGTTTTAGCAGTTCAAAAGTACATTAAAAAATGCAAGTAGAAAATAGGGACCACCTTGGTGGGAAGTTTACAGTGCTCTGTGCTCCTTTGGATTTAGTCATGCTGGCCACCTGACCATGGAGACATCTTCAGACAGCGCTGGCTCTTCTGCTTAGAAACCCCTAAAGTCAGGAATGGCTGGTATTCCATTCCATTCCATTTATTAGACGTGTATGCCGCCCTATTCCCGGAGGGACTCAGGGCGGCGAACAGACATATGGGGAAGGGGGGATACAAAAACAACGGAACAAGACAGGATACAAAGACAAGTTCAAACCACACAACAATCAGCAATTCGAGTGGGGCTGGGAACTCATCAGCCCCAAGCCTGCCGGAACAGTCAGGTCTTAACGGCTTTGCGGAAAGCTGAAGGGTGGTGAGGGTCCGAATCTCCATGGGGAGATCGTTCCAAAGGGCTGGAGCAGTCAACAGAAAAGGCCCTCCCCTGGGGAGTTGCCAGTTGACATTGGCTGGCTGATGGTATCCAGAGAGGCCTAATCTGTGGATCTATTGGTTGAAGGGAGGTAATTGGCAGGAGGCGGTCTCTCAAGTACCCAGGGTCCGATACCAGGTAGGGCTTTAAAAGTAACAACTAGCACCTTGAAACGTGTTCGGAGTCTAATAGGCAGCCATAATAGTATGCAAGTGCAGGATAACCTTTACCTTTGGTTCACTGCGCCATCTAAACCAATAGTCTATTCTTTTTCTGGAATGAAATCATGGCCAAAAATGTACTCAAAGTTTCTTAAAAACTTTTATTATGTATTTTATTAAAAGGCATAAACTTTCATAGACATTTGAGCCTGTCTGAAATAATTTGCTGGATTATTAGATTATATTACCAGCATTCCTACATCCATCAATTAGTTCAGCATTTCTCATCTTGGCAATTCAAACATTTGTGGACTTCAATTCCCAGAATTCCCCAGCCAGCATGCTGAATCCTAGAGTTGAAGTCCACACCCTTCAAGCTCTCAGGTTGGGAAACACAGATCTATTTATTCTATACATCTGATGAAGTGAGTTGCTACTCACAAACTCCTGACTGGATTAAACCGGACATACTTTATACAAAAGAATTAATTGATAAAAGTTTGACATCAGGACTCAAAACTGAAATAAAGTAATATCAGAGTAATTCAATTTTCCAGGACAGTTCATATTTTGGATAAGCAGGATTTTGCAGCCCCACAAGTGAGAAATAGTGAGAAATGGTTGAATGCACATACTCAAAGTGTCAGGCAATTTTAAGTGTTAACGAACACAATGGGGTTTTAATACATGACAACTCTCAATAGATAAAAGTAGTTGAAATCTGTCTCACGGTACCTATCTGTGTATAAACCAATTTATCTTTCCCTCCCTTCCACCCAACTCACCCCAATTTAATCCCTACATCCGTTCCCAGTTTAAATCAGTCTAGCAACTCCGTGCTGATGACGTGAGATGCAGTTCTTGAAAGCTTTTGCCTTTTAATAAAATTTAATAAAATTTGTCAATCTGAAAAGGTGCTACAAGATTCTTGATTCAGAAGCATTTTCAAATTATAGACATATAACATTCAACACTGGCAAGCAAATTAGGTCATAGAAATATAGCATGTTTAACATGTATGTAAAATAAATACTTATTTACTAAAAGGTTCTCCTTGCACATATGGGCTAGTCGTTGCCGATTCTAGGGGGCAGGGCTCATCTCTGTTTCAAAGCCGAAGAGCCAGCGCTGTCTGAAGACATCTCTGTAATCATGTGGATTTAGATTTAGATTTAGATTTAGATTTTAGATTTAGATTTAGATTTAGATTTAGATTTAGATTTAGATTTAGATTTAGATTTAGATTTAGATTTAGATTTAGATTTAGATTAGATTTAGATTTAGATTTAGATTTAGATTTAGATTTAGATTTAGATTTAGATTTAGATTTAGATTTAGATTTAGATTTAGATTTAGATTTAGATTTAGATTTATTTTATTCGTATGCCGCCCTTTCCGGGAGGGACTCAGGGCAGCGAACAACTCAAGGGGGGAAAGGGAACATAGAACACAATACAAGTGATTAAAATAACCAAGAATCACACAGCCACACAGGTCGAGAGGGGAGGGAACTCGTCAACCCCAGGCCTGCCGGCACAGCCAAGTTTTGACGGCTTTCCAGAAGGCCTGGAGAGGAGGTGAGGGTCCGAATCTCTGCGGGATTCGTTCCAAAGGGCCGGAGCTGCCACAGAGAAGGCCCTCCCCCGGGTGATAGCCAGATGGCATTGGTTGTTAGACGAACCCGGAGGAGGCCGACCCTGTTGTGACTTCTAATGGGTCTTTGGGAGGTAATTGGCAGCAGGCGGTCTCTCAAGTACCCAGGTCCAATACCATGAAGGGCTTTATAAGTTACGACTAGCACTTTGAAGCGTATCCGGAGACTGATCGGTAACCAGTGCAGCTCGCGGAGGATAGGTGTAACGTGGGTGTGCCGAGGTGCACCCACAATCGCTCGCGTGGCTGCATTCTGGACGAGTTGAAGTCTCCGAATACTCTTCAAGGGCTGCCCCATGTAGAGGATGGTATGGCTAAATGCCAAAGGCGCACGGAATGCTGTTACCTTCCCACCAATGGGGTTCCTATTTTTCTACTTGCATTTTACATGGTTTCGAACTGCTAGGTTGGCAGAAGCTGGGAAAAGTAACGAGAGCTCACTCCGTTACACAGCACTGGGGATTTGAACTGCTGAACTGCTGACCTTTCTGATCGACAAGCTCAGCGTCTTAGCCACTGAGCCACCGCGTCCCTTATTTATTTACTATAAACACTTATTAATAACCCTCCAACGCCAGATGAATACAAAGAAATACAATATTCCCTTTACACATACCATCCTATCAGATCCTATCCTTCCATCGCACTACTATCCAGTCTCAACCATCAGTACCTATCCTTCAGTAGAAAGTCAGTACCTACCCCCTCCACAAAGGATGAATATTTGGGAAATATTAAAAAGGCAGAATATTATATTTCCCTAAAGGAGAAATGGAGAAAGCGTGCTCTTAAAGACCATGTTCTCAGAGCCCCAGCAGACATACTGTGCCCATTAAGAAAGATTGGACCAGGCTATTCAGCCTGTTTCCCTGCCCCAAGCAGAAATGCTTTTAGAAATGCGATTTGGTAATCCATTCAGAAAGACTGGATCAAGATAGAAACTCAGATAATCACAAACAAAAGGTTGACAAAATTAGCTCAGACAACACCTAGGATTGGATTTCCTCTTTTGCCTATAGAGCCAGCTATGACCCCTACTTGACCCCATCGGAATCTGATAACAGCCAATAGATATTAAAGGACATGTTCTTGCACAGGAACAGGAAGCTCAATACAAAGCCCAAAGAAGATATAACCCCCCCCCCACACACACACAGACACACACTCCATTTTGTCTGCTGCCCAGAATCACATGTAGTTCTGCTTCAATCAATAAATCATCTTTCCAATCAGCCTCCTGTTTCCAGTGTCTTCTCCCAGCTTGGAACTGAACCAGTTGGATATTTCTTCCTACATTCCATTCCACCCACCCATCAAAACTGATGAAGCTTTTGGGGCTGAGAAGCGAAACATTTTCTTCTTCTTCCTCAAGAAAAAAAAAACAGTTCTGTTTCCTTTTCAAGGAATAAAAAGCACCTTTGAAACTACCATGACTTGGATGACTGAGAATCTCCACAGATATTCAGCAACACAAAAATTGGTGTTCCCTTTTCTTTTATTCATCCCACAAGAGTGAAAAACAAGCAGGTTAGTTCAGAATGATTCTAACGTTTATATTTTTGAAGGCAAAATCAAATATCTCACAGAACTCCTTAAAATACAGTGGTGTTCCAATTGTCACCACAACCATTATAGGTTATCCTTCATTGTGGCGTCTGCTTATAATATATTTTTAATGGTCTCATATATATATTGTTAGCCTACATGGAATTTGCCTTATATTATACCTGTCACCTATAGAGTGTACATCTTTAATGAGCTTCTTACTATGACCTCGAGCCCTTTCTTACTTAGAAACAGTATGTAATCCTCATTAAGTATACATGTATAAATACAATTGTTTTTCCTACAATGTGCATCATTCATTTCCCACTCTTTGTACAACCTTTGCTTGTTTGTATTCTCTTCCATTAAACAGGAAAGCAGAATTGTGTGTTATTCTATAGTTAGGTTTAGATGCCAGAAGTTAATTACATTTATGCAAAGAGAAAGAAAATGGTATTTTTTTTTTTTAAAAAAAATGAGTTTTAAATAGAAAGAACCAGGAAAAAATGCTAAGTACCTGAAAAACCTAAGCGGAGTTTATAGAAAAGCAGATAACATAAACCTACAAAAGTAAACCTGCAAAACGCAGCCGTTGAACAAAAGTTGGCAACTCTTCAGAGATGACAACAGATAATACTGTATCTGCCACAGTGATTTTTGATTTCCCTGCTAGGCATGATTGCATTAGCAGAATTTATTAAAAGGCATACACTTTCACTCTCTGGTTAGATACAATGGAAATGCTAGATCGATGGAGGATTTATTTTAGGATTGGGAGAAAGGCAACGGAAGGCATGTTGGTTATGCAGACCCGTTATGTGTGTGAGACACATGCAAATGCTTTCTGAAAAATGTAGTATGGCTAAAATCTGCCATGCTTGTTGAAGACCTTCAGAAATAGCCCAACCTTTTGATGTATGTGGATTCTGTAATCTCTTGCTGAACTGCACCAGCAAAATTCTTTTTTTCCCCAAGACAGTGCTTGTAATATCGATAATGGGACATCAGGGAAGGTGTGGAATGTTCTGATATTATTTTGTCCTTGCTGTTTTGAGCCCTGATGTTGAACTTGTGCCTGTTCATCTTTTCCTTCATCATTAGCCTGCCTTATGTTTCATCCCAAAAAGGACATTCCCTGCCACCTGCCATGAAGCTTATGCTGTTTCTTTTATTTGTGATTGGGAAAAAGAAAGGTTTTTGTTTCAAGATGAGGCTTTCCTTGTAATTGTAGTTACTACAGTTATGCAATTATAAGAGCCGAGGTGGCGCAGTGGTTAGAGTGCAGTACTGCAGGCCACTTCAGCTGACTGCTAACTACAGTTCGGCGGTTCAATCTCACGGCTTCAAGGTTGATTTCAGCCTTCCATCCTTCCGAGGTGGGTAAAATGAGGACACAGATGTGGGGGCAATATGCTGACTCGTAAACCGCTTAGAGAGGGCTGAAAGCCCTATGAAGCGGTATATAAGTCGAACTGCTATTGTGCAGAGTTGGGGTGGGATACACATTTTTTTTTACTACCGTCTCTGTGTCTGTGGCTTGTGGGCCTGGCAGGGGAAGGATACTACAAAATCCCCATTCCCTCCCCACTCCTGGGGAAGGTTACTGCAAAATCCCCATTCCCTCCCTACCCCATTACCTTCTTTCCAGCTCCGTTCTCCAGTGCAGGGCAGCAAAAGAAGTTCGGCTGGAAGGCAGCAGGGGCGGGGCCAGCCTATTTGCCGGTTCTCCTAACAACTCAAAATTTCACTACTGGTTCTTCAGAACCTGTCAGAATTGGCTGAATACCACCTCTAGTGCAGAGTATGATCTATCAGAAGACGCAGATTCTTCATCTTTTGGTTATAATATAACAACAAACATTAATGAATAATGCAGATAAGCAAGCGACTCTAAGAACCCGGCACGACAAGCAAGACAGATAAGAAAAAGAAGGGGAGTGAACCCAAGGAAGAAATCCTTGCACAAAAACCCAAAACTTAATGCACTGAATGCAAAGAGAAATGCCTCTAGACAATCACGACAGCAGCAATATTTCATTTTAATTTATTTGAGAGAATGAGACTGGAGCCTGTGGAGAAAAAAAATGGGACAATCACATTTCATTGTCATACAGCTCAATTTGAAATTTTAGCTTGCTGGTGGACAACCAATTGGAACTCTTCCCCAGCCTGATCTGTCATTTTATACTTACAAGGAAGGTTGAAGGAAGAGGTGGGAGGGGGACTGAGCCAAGATGAGAGATTAGGATGAGCAAAGACTTTATGTAAGCTTTTGGAAAAATTTTTTTAAAATTCTCTCTTGCAGTAATGGAATGGAAATGGAGGAGGAAGACTTAGAAAAACAAATAGCACCACACACCTCAACATTTATTCTGCTGAGTGTTCTCCTAAATTCTCTTTCTTTCAGGTTGTGGAATTTGCTATGAAAATATGTACTGAACTGAAGCTAAGTCTAGGTGGATGAACCTAAATCTAGTCTCTTTGAATACCATCCAGTTTTGATCATTAGAAAAAAGAAAAAAGCTAAAGAGCGGCACAGATAGAATGTAATTTGCAACTCCCCGCAAAATATTTCCTATGCAGTTGGTGACATTTTAAACATATGCATCAAGATACTTTTTTTTTGGTATACAATGTGTTCTCACTATCCTTTGGCTTGGTGCTCATCTGCTCAAAGTATAGGTATTTTGTGTAGTCTTTGGGTGGAGAGTGGGGTATCCCAAGACTCTGTCTTAGGCCCAATACTCTCCAATATCTTCATCAATGATTTAGACAAGGAGATAGAAGGGAATTCATCAGATTTGAGGGAAACACCGAGCTGGCCTGGGAGAGCCAACATTTCAGAAGATAGGGTCAAGATACAGAAGGATCTTGACAGAATGGAGCACTGCCTCCTGTATTGTATGCATGGAGGAAGTCATGAATACAGTAGACTTCCCATCCCTTATTTGTTCGTACTCTTTTTTTAATTAAATATTTTTATTAGTAAAAGAAAAATACAACAACCCATAACTGGTAAAAGACAATACAACATCCACTGTTTCACTTTACACATTGACTGTGTTTCAAGACTTCCCATAATATCAAAATCCTTATAGGCATCAAAGGTTTGGTATCTTCCTCCCCCTCCCTCCCTCTTTCCTTACCTTGTGTTTCTTCGTTCCCACTCCCCTTCCTTCCTCCCTCCTTCTCGTCCTTCCCTCCTTCCTTCCCTCCTGTCTTTTCCCTTCCTCCTTTCCTTCCCTTCCCTTCTCCTCTCGTCTTCCCCCTCCTTCTCTCATATCTTTCCTCCCTCCTTTCCTCCTTCCCTCCTTCCATTCTCTTCTCTTGAGTTCCCTCCTTTTCTTCCCTCCTTCCTATCTACTCTCCTTTCTCTGCCTTCCTTCCCTCCTCAATTCCCTCCTTGCTTCCCTGCCTTCTTCACTCTCTCCTTCCACTTTCTTCTCTTTCTTCTCTCCTTTCCTCTTTCCACCTCTCCCTTCCCTTCTCTCCGTTCTCTTCCTCCTTTTTAACCTTCCCCACTTCTTCTGCCTTTCTCTTTTTCCTGTTTCTCTCTCTCTCCTTTCTCCTCTCCATCCTGTCCTTCCTACTACCCCTCTCTCCCTCCAATCTAACCTTTGTTGCATTTACATATTTTCCTCTACTGAGGACGGCCTGGTTCTCTTTCCTTTCCTTATTTAAAAAAGGCAAGCTTTACAAGAAGCAAGATGAAGCATTATTTCATCTCCATTGCTCATCTCACCTTACCTAGGATAAAACTTGGTTGCTAATTCCATGCAGGTAGTTGTGGCGGATTACCTATCAGCTTTACAGGTTTTCCCGATGTCGTGGTCTAGCAGAGTTGGTCAACGGTGAATCCTCACCTCTAATACTTTTCTCCCCTCACTTATCTCTCAGTCTTTGTTTGTTGTTCGTTAGGGTTTGTTACTTGAATCGTGTTAAGTTAGTCAGCTATCTCCTTTATGTTTATGTTCGTACTCTTCCCTGTCTTGTCTCTTCCCCTCTCTTCCCTTCCCATACTTCTCCTTCCTGGCCATTCTACATTCCCCTCCCTTCTCCCTATCACCCTGCCACTCCTGCCTCTCCCTTTCTCCTCTTGTCCTTCATCTTGTCCCTCCCTCTCAATTACCTAACAATAACCAGAATGGATGAAGTCATAAAGACATAAGAATTCTCCCCTCCCTATTTGTCCCTCCCATCCACTCTCCTTCCTGTCCTATACCTCTCCCCTCCTCTCTCCTGCCAGACCAACTCCACCTTTTCATCTGTCTTCCCTTTCCCTTCTTCATCCCCTTTCTTCCCTTCCATCCCGTCCTGCGCCCTTCTTCTCTTCTGCTTTCTCCCTTCCCCTCCTCTCCCCTTCCCTTCTCTACCAATCCTACTCAAACTGTTTGCCTCCTTCCCTCTCCCTTCTCCTCTTTGTGTCCCACTCCCACATTTCTCCCTTCTTCGCCTGCCCTCATCCCACTCCACATTTTGTTCCCCTTCCCTTCCCCATCTTTGTTCCCCTTCCCCCTCCCCCTACCCTTTTTATGTTTCTTCTTTTGTCCCATTCCCCCTCTATTTCCCTTCCCTTTCTCCATCCCCCTGATTTCTGACTTTGACTCGCAACATGATTCTTTATCTTTAACCTTACCCTCTCACCCTCACCCTTTCAACCCTCATCCTAACCCTCACCTCTCTAAGAGTTGTCCTCAAAAAGAGGGAAGGTTCCCAGAGTCCAGGAGCCCTACTGAAGAGCAACTTACTTCTAGGAAGGCATCTTCATTCTGATCATTGATAACAGAAGGTAATTGACACTTTAGCCTGCAGGGATGAAGTCACAAAGCCATTAGAATTCCCAGGAGATGACCAGCTTCCTTTATCCTCCTATCAAAGCTGCCTGCTCTTCCACCTTTGTGATCTACATCCATGCCAAGCAACTGTCTCTAGGAAACTACCAAACCAATCACTAAAGCTGCTTATTTCTCATGTTTTGCATAGGAGACATAGCTCTTTGGATGTATACATGAGCTTAACTGAGGTTAGAGGGAATAAGGGAGAGAAAGAAAGAATGAATGGACATTGTTTTTCTAGGATTTATCCATTGCATTTCTATATTTTATTAGTTGTATTTCTATGCAACAAGGCTGCATAGAGGACTTATTGAGTTTGCCTGCGTGTTATGGCCGCATTCATAAAATAATGGGAGACGTTGAGAGAGGAGAAGGTCCCAGTCGCCTACAATCTCCATCCTGGAAGAACTATGACTAAGTTGTCAAGGTGTTGATAAAACACCTTGCTGTCTTCAGAGAACACTCAAGAACAAGCTAAAATAGTTGAACTTCCCCTTTCAATCACAGGTTGTAGGAATAGAATTTTGAAGTGGCTTCACATTCAGGGTAGTTGACAGAGTAATAACAGATCCAACCTCCTCCACTGGCCATCTTACTGTGTCTCTGCCTGTCTTTAAGTTAGGGTTGAGTATTTAGTTCATATTGTCTATACGTTTTGTAAACTATTATCTTTTTAATATTGTAATGCCTAGAATTACCTTGTGGTAAGATGGGTAGTCAATAAATTCCAGAAATAAATAAAATAAATAATTATAACTTAGGAGATTTGAAAGATAAGGCTATAGGAATACGGAAAATCTATCTATCTACTAGCAGTTGATACCAATAGGACGGCACATAAATGATAATTTACACAGCACACATATTCTCTCAAGTTTATTGAAATATACCATGCAGTAGGGACATGGCATTATTCGGACATTCTTAAGAAAACTCCCTAGTAGCAACTTATAAAAACACAAACTTTAAGAATAAGTAGAAGACATTATAATGGTTCTTTTTTCCAATTTTCTGCTTGGCTCCTGCATTCATAGCAGTAGAGAAAATACCACTCTGCTCCTTTTTTCTTGAAATGGATGAATTGCTAAAACACATATTCTAATATCTTGCCAAACCCTAGATTAAGAATATTTCCTTTGTCATTCTTCTTTGAGAGGGCTAAAAGGGCACCTGCATTGAAGTTCTATTGCTGAGGTGGGCTGAAATTATTCTCAGTTTAATTTTTTTAAAAAAATCATGCAGACAAAAGCTTTACGGGTACCAAAAATATATTGGAACCCTTCTGATAATTGTCTTTTTTCTGATATTTCAATCATCCAGCCTGTTATTTCAAAGAAAGTAAAACATTCTTCTCTTTGGTTTCCTGCCTAAACAGGGTTGGACTAGAAGACCTCCAAGGTCCCTTGCAACTCTGTTATCCTATTCTATCCTATTCTAAGCTAAGCTAAACTAAGCTAAACTAAGCTAAACTAAACTAAGCTAAGTTAAGCTAAACTAAGCTAAACTAAGCTAACCTAACCTAACCTACCCTACCCTACCCTACCCTACCCTAACCTAACCTAACCTAACCTAACCTACCTATTATGTATTCGATTCTATCTATTCTATTCTATTCTATTCTATTCTATTCTATTCTATTCTATTCTATTCTATTCTATTCTATTCTATTCTATTCTATTCTATTCTATTCCATTCCATTCCATTCCATTCCATTCTACCCTTCCCTACCCTACTCTACCCTACTCTATCCTATCCTACCTATCCTATGCTATTCTCTATTCTATTCTATTCTACTCTATTCTACTTACTCTATTCTACTCTGTTCTATTTTAACCTAACATATCCTACCCTAACAGATCCTACCCTACCCTACCCTACCCTACCCTATCCCACCTACTCACCCTACCCTACCCTATCCTATTCTGTATTCTATTCTATTCTATTCTATTCTATTCTACTCTACTCTGTTCTATTCTACCCTACCCTACCCTACCCTACCCTACCCTACCCTATCCTATTCTGTATTCTATTCTAGTCTATTCTACTCTACTCTACTCTACTCTAACTCTATTCTATTCTACCCTACCCTACCCTACCATTCCTTATTCTATTCTATTCTACCCTTCCCTACCCTTCCCTACCCTTTCTTATTCTATTCTATTCTATTCTATTCTATTCTACCCTTCTCTACCCTACCCTTTCTTATTCTATTCTATCCTACCCTACCCTACCCTTTATTCTATTCTATTCTATTCTATTCTGTTCTGTTCTGTCTGTTCTGTTCTGTTCGACTCGACTTCTACTCTGCTCTGCTCTGCTCTGCTCTGCTCTGCTCTACTCTACTCTATTCTATTTGCTTGACCACAGAAAGAGCCATAAAAAGAACGCTTGTGTTACTTTCATACCAAAAAGAAAATAGCAAAAGTATATAGTCTTCAACTTTCAAGCTTTCATTTACAGTCTTTGGAAGTTATGATGGCATTGGAAAAAAAGTGACTAATGATTAGTCCTTGTACTGTGCAGAGTCCCTCACTTGTGTGATTCAAATTCAGGGACTGGGTGATCAATATGCATTTCCAATGGATGTAGTTTCCCAATGTCATGTGGATGCTCTTTGCAACTCTCCCAAAGGGCTTTTGATAAGCAGAGAAAATTAGGAAATCCGGTTTTTCCATGGCAAAAAAGGTCATAAAAGTTGGATGTGACTCATGTACCCTTAACCACAGATGTACTATTTGGCTACGCTTTACAGACTGAGGTCATAAAGACTTCAGTAGCAAAAGACATTTGATGTTTTCAAGGTTGGATCTAAAAATTGATGTACGGAGCAGTAAAGCAAAACTGTATTGATCTCTATCAAAATCCATATCACACTGGTCACTTTTTGTTTCTCCATCCTTGAACTTCAATCTTCCTTCTCTAATTTTACATTGGTCCACTGAATGATGGTGCTAGTAATTTCTTTAGAAAATACCGTATCTATCAGAGTATAAGACCACCTTTTTTCCTCAAAAAAGAGGGGTGAAATCTGGGGCATCTTATACACTGAATACAGCATTTTTGGCCTCCTGAAACCCCACCCCATTTGCAAAAAAGGCTGTGCATTGCCTTTAGGAGGCTTCCAGAGTGCTCCCGGGGCTGGAGAGGGGAAAAATGAATGAAAAACTGGCTGTTTTTTTGCTTGTTTCCCCCCCCCCCCAAGGAGCACTCTACAAGCCTCCTAAAGGCTATGCATGCCCTTTTTTGACAAAAAAATGGGCCCGTTTTCACAAAGAATGGGCCATTTTGGGGAGGTTTGCAGAGTGCAAAAAACTTTTTTTTAAATTTGTCTCTTCAAAACCTTGGTGTGTTTTATACTCCGGTGCATATTATACTCCGAAAAATATGGTAATAATTTCCAAATCTCTAGGGGAGTGAGTGAGTTTTCTATCTGCTGGCTGTAGTCCAGGCAATTGCACAACAATATTGTGACCGGCGGTTCCGGATCTAGGGCTTCCAAAAGGGGCAGAAAACCATTTTAATTTGTTCTTGCCATATAAATTATAAATTATTGCACAAGGTAGATTGTACCTGGTCATCAATTTCATTGGAAGCTTCATCATCGCTGATGTCAGAATCATCATTCATTGGGTTCTTCATCATCCATTACAAAGTTCTCATCATAATCTAATTTCACTTCACTCAGATCACTCTCTGCTTCTCCATACCATTTTAAAACAGTTTCTTCGAAGTTTGGATCACCAAATCGCAGCTCTTTTTGGTGGAAAAACCTGGCCGCAACATTATTTTAAAAAAATGTTACAAAGGTCTGCGGTCAAAATGACTGAAACTCAAATTCAAATGCCGCTACAGAAAACACCAAATAACTTATGCAAGCACGATGCTGCCTGCACTCTTATTGGTGGAAAAAACAAAAGCTATTTGCAACTGGAATGGTCCCTTTCTAAAAATAGGGATGTTCCGAACATTTTGGAAAACTGTCGCGGTCACTATGACAGCAGATCTGTGGTTGTGG
This sequence comes from Thamnophis elegans, assembly GCF_009769535.1. Classification (NCBI taxonomy): domain Eukaryota; kingdom Metazoa; phylum Chordata; class Lepidosauria; order Squamata; family Natricidae; genus Thamnophis; species Thamnophis elegans. The sequence continues at coordinate 13,343,121 of NC_045546.1, read as the reverse complement.
GTTAATGACCACATTGATTAGTGAAGGAAGCTCTAGTCCAAAATGTGGTTGTAAGTTGAGCAATATGGGTCCCTGTATGTAAATCTGGCAAATGAGCTTGTATACCTATAAAAAAAGAATTTTTCATTGTTTGAATCCATTAGAAGGGAACACAAGATTATAGCACAAGATTTCTGAATCAGACAAATCAGACACATTTATATACTCGATTTTACTAATATAACTCTCATCCTTTTCTGCTTTTTAATGCAAAGGGCTGGAAGCTTGCCTCTTTCATAAAGCCAAGTTGTTTGCCATCTGCTTATTCTTTTGGTAATTGCTAGTCTTTTTATCGGTATGAGAAATATCTCACCCACAGCTCTTCAATTAGAAACTATTAAAGATGAAGTAGGACAACAAATACATTGTAAAAGGTGTGATGGGAACATAATTGTGGGTCTTAGTATTGGAAAAACAGATTAAAAATGATAAATAAGTAGCATAGAAATGTAGGAAGTTAGTACCCACCTTTCTCCTAGAACCGTGATGGCAAACCTATGGCAAGCATGCACAGATGGCACACGGAGCCATTTGTTAGGTCATGTGAGACGTTGTCCTGTCAGCTCCAGCACGCATGCGAGCACCAGCCAAATGATTTCGGCCTTCATTTTCAGCTGTTTTGCGCCCTTCAGGGAAGCCTCTGGAGGGTGAAAAACAACCCAACGTGCAAACCGGAAGTTCCAGAACAGACTTCCGGTTTGCACTTCCGGTTTGCACATTGGGCCACCTTTCGCCATCCAGAATCATCCAGAGGGAGAAAAATGGCCCTACAGGTAACCCGGAAGTGCAGGAACAGGGAGGAGCAAATACCCTCACCCAAGATCCAACAAAGGTAGGATAGCCTCAGCCATAATAGGAATTGCCCCAAACCCTCTTCATTACATCATCACCCAGCAAGATTCAACTAAGCCTGGACTCAAGACAAACCTACAAAATTACCTTGCATGCCCCACAGGTGTGTGACATACCAATCAGGATACCTGCCCTTACTACAGGAACAAAAAGCTTCAAGATGGGGCCCAAGATAGAGTATAAATCTCTTTCTCTCTATTTCTCTCTCACACCCATGTGCTCTGTTGCCCAGGATCTCAAACCATGTGGTTCTGTCTACCATTAAACCATCTTTCCAGGCTGTCTCCATGTTTCCAGTGTCTTTCTCCCCACTTGGAACTGAAACCAGATGGACATTCCTTCCAACAGAAAGGAGAACAGAAATATATACACTTAAGAGGAATACATTGCTTTATATAATCAAATTCAGTTAAATCCAGTTAGTACAGTCCTTCGTTTTTTTATTTATTTAGTTATGTAATATTTTGTAACTGTCACAAAAGAATCGCTAAGTTGATAACTGCTTTGTGGCTTCAGGCTTTGTTTCTTTCCCAAGCAAAATGAAGTCAACTAGATCAGAGATCTGACTCGGTGACCCAGTTCACACATCACATTAAACTTTATGACAGTCCCTTGATTGACTTAAGAAAGTTTCCATTTTCACACCAGGCTGAGTTACAAGTCACATGGATTGGGTTCACACAACAAATACTGTATATCCAAACGAAACACATTATGATTAGGCATAATAACTTCATATCTAGCATCCTAGGATCTGTTTCTATAAGAAGAAACTCATAATGATTATCCAAAAGGAGCAATGATTTCTAAAAAAATATGAAAATAAATATTTCCTTGAGTAGCTTGATTCCTGAGGACACCATGGATGTTGTTGTTATTAGTTGCAAAATCATGTCTGACTTATCACGACCAAATGGACAACACTCCTCCAGGCCTTCCTATCCTCTACAACCCTCTGGTGTCCATTTAAGCTCATGTCTACTGCTTCGGTGACTCCATCTATTCACTTCATTCTCGGTCGTCCCCTTCTTCTTTTGCCCTCAATCTTTCCCAGCATTAGGCTCTTCTCCAGTGAGTCCTTCCTTCTTATTAGGTGGCCAAAGTATTTGAGTTTCATCTTCAGGATCTGGCCTTCTAAGCACTCGGGGTTGATCTCCTCTAGGACTGACCAGTTTGGTCACCTTGCAGTCCAAGGGACTCACAGGAGTCTTCTCCAGCACCACAGTTCAAAGGCCTCAATTCTTTAACTCTCAGCCTTTCTTATGGTCCAACCTTAGCAGCCATACATTGCAACTGGAAAAACCATGGATGTAGCCACAACATTTTCTTAGCAGCAGGACTGTATAGGAATGCTGTTGCCATCTTTCTTCCTTTGTCATGAATTAATTTATTACATCTAAATATAGTACACAGCCCTTGAATGTCTTCATGATCTCTCTTCTGGATCAGTACTTTCCACTTAGTCAACTTGGCTAGTCTTGAAAAAAATAGCTAAGTGCTTCCACTTTCTGGGGCTTGTTTGCTACTCAAATTCAAACGGATGAACATAGGATCAAAACCTACATTAGTGAAATAACTTGAAATGGCTTTAAATCAAATCTGCAGGGTTTCTATTTACTAACAAATCTATACATCTGTGAAATATCTATGATGCTTGATGCTACAAACACCCACAGAAAACATGTCCATGGGCTTAAGTAATTGAAAACAGCCTGACTGTGGTCAGCTAGACCTCACAATATAATATATGCATGGAGGGAAGGCATGAAACAAACACAGTTTGGGTTGGATAGCCTATGCCACCATCTATAGCCACATACCGTATTTTTCAGAGTATAAGACACACCTTTTTCCATCAAAAAAGAAGGAAAATCTGGGTGTGTCTTACACACTGAATACAGCATTTTTGGCATCTCAAAACCCCATCCTCTTTGCAAAAATGGCTGTGCATAGCCTTTAGGAGGTATCCATAGTGCTGCTGGGGGCTGGGGAGGGCAGAAATGAAGGAAAAACAGGCCATTTTTTTGCTCATTTTGGCCCTCCCCAGGAGCACTCTATAAGCCTCCTAAAGGCTATTCGTGCCTTTTTTTGACAAAAAATGGACCCATTTTCATGAAAAATGGGGTGTTTTTTGGAGGTCTGCAAAGTGCAAAAACTTTTTTTTAAAATTTGCCTCTTCAAAATCTTATTATATTCTGTCTTATACTCTAGTGCATCTTATACTTTGAAAAATATGGTGTATGGTTACAGGAAAGGACGTAAAATGATGAATTGATTTAGTACAGCATAGTACTGCATATGTTTCCTATTTTGTAAAAATAGCAGTGTGGAAATATGTCAGAAGCCATCGGAAAGAATCATATAGCATTAATTACCACAAAGAAATAGTTAATGCAGAACTTTGGATTGGCAGTTAAGAATATGCTGTACAAGAGAAAGCAATAAGCAAAGGCAACAATGGAAAGGAGGGTGGATGAGGAGAGAAAGGAAGAAAGAAAGGGTAAAGCAGAGGAAGTAAGGGAGGAGAAGTAAGAGTAGGAGAGAGGGTAAGAAGGAGGAGAGGAGGAGTGCGGAAAAGAAGAAGGCAGAGAAGAGAGGTTGAGAAGGCAGAAGGAGCAAGGTTGTTGCAAAATAAGATGGAGACACGGGGTGACAAGAAAGTGACTCAAGCTATATTCTATATATTTGTAAGAAGATAAACATTAATGGTTAACAGATAAATGTTAATAGCATTTATAAGAATGTATATTTGTGAATGAATTTGAAAGGGAAAAACAAAAAAAACTTTTTTTTAAAAAAAAGAATATACTGTACATACATACAGTATGTGTGCCATGCCCCCATTGGAGCCTAAATCTGCAGAGGAAGATGAGCCAGAACTGGGGCAATGGAGATCAAGGGGGGAGCTTCGTTGGTTTTGGAGGAATATGGGGAGGAACATGCTGAGCCAGGCCAGGGGCTTTCAGGATTGGGAAGGCTTGTAGGCAGGGAGGAATCAGGGGAAGGATGACCAAGAGAGGCTAAGCAGTGAACATGAGAGACATAACTCAGACGATGAGCAAGGGCCACCCGCTCCTGATCCTCAGGCATGGAGAATGGAGAGAAGGCAAGAACAGCGTAGACTGACCCAACTACTTGGGAGGAGAGCGCTCTGCCCCTCTCGCAAGGCAAACTTAGAGACTGAGATTTTAGGAGATGCTGGGGGGGGCATTTGTCAGGAAAAAATGCTGAATTCCTGGAGTGTTGAGTACCATTGCGGACGTTCGATACTTCTTGACTTTCTTGCTTTCTTCCTGGCTTCATTGCCTTGCTTTTTTGCTTCCGGGACTCCTTGACTTGCCCTGCTGGATTCTTGCTTTGCGACCATTGTGCTCACAGCATTGGGCTGGACTACTTGCAGCCAGAGGCGGCTGGTGGTGTGTGTGTGTGTGATCACTTTGCTCTGGGAGTTGCCAGAAACATGGGAGTGTTTGAGGAAATTTGGAGCAATA